>NC_090783.1:2652500-2737500 GCF_040054535.1 Antennarius striatus
TCTGTGGTGAGCGATGAGGCACCACCCTCCACGTGGGTGGAGTTGTCTGACTTTATTTATAGAACTGGTTAACTGCAGATCAGTGTGTGTGTGTGTGTGTGCCCCCACCTGACACTGCCTGTAGCAAAGCTGCCAGCTCAGCGGGGATGGGCAGTGTTGTCACATTGACCACCTCTCTATTGACGCGATCCTACCAGGACACACACACACACACACACACACACACACACACACACACACACACACACACACACACACACACACACACACACACACACACACACACACACACACACACACACACACACACACACTTCTGTTACTCTCTGGTGCTACATCTCCATCTCCCCTGCCTCTCCTCCATCACCCTCACCCTCCACTCACCTCCTCTGCCTTCCTTGCAGGCTCCACCACTGTCTGACAAAAAGATGACAGAATCAAACTTCACACATCTGTCTTTTCGGTTCGTTTCTCACACACTAATATTCCAGGAGTTGCACACGCTCACACACAAACACAAGCGTGTATACCCTCATGTAACGCTGGCGATTGACGACGAGCAGCACGGTGGAGCGGAACTTGATCAGGTATTTCCTCCTCAGTGTAAACTTCTTTCTGTTTGGGAAAGATGTTGAACCAGAGATGGATTATTTACACATTCAAAGCAACAGATTGGAGAAAAACGAAGAAGTAATTGTAATTATACAACATTAACACACATGCAAAATGCAGGGATTCAACAACATCCAGCAGGACGTCGACACGCAGCCTTTGTTAGCATCTCGTACTGTTGTTGTCTAAAAAATCATGTTGTCTGTGGCCACCACCTCCCTGTCACCACCCAGTTCATCAGCCTCCCCAGAGACATCCATCACGACAGCCACCGGCGTCTGCTTTATAATTGGGGGATTTATTTTGCTGTTGCTCAGGGCAGATGACCTTCGATCACGATCTCCGCTAAGAGTCAAAAACCCCGAAGACTTTCTGAAGGCTTATTACGCGACATCTGCTGCTGCAAAAAAATAAAACTCTCTCTCCTAATTGAAATAGAGTTAATAATATGTAAAGTGTAGGATGGGTCATTTCCTTACATCCATCATGTCGTTACCAATGATCCCTAAAAGATAATTAAAGATTCTAAACGTCTGACCTTGGGTTTAGCATTATTTTAATGCCCTCATTAAATAGCGCGTGAGTTTTAATACATTCAAATAAAATGCTAATTTGCATCACTGAGAAACTGGCGCTGGGTGGCAAATCCATCACCTTTGATGGATGATCATAGCCTGAATTGTCCGACCCTGTCTCCTCACGTCAAGGACAAAAGAAGCTGATTGGCTGTGATGAGCTTTGACCCACAGCACCGGGCTGGAAACCGAACACTACAGCCTCAGCTGAAGGCTGACACTCCTGACTCTGGCAGGACAGCGCGCCTGATTTAAATGGGTCATGAGTCAGGAAACTTACGTGCCAAAAAAGTGTCGAGGATGCTGATCTCAGGCGATCGTTACCTGGCCAGGTAGCCTCTGCACCGGGCTTCAAACCGGATCACACGCCCTCGGAACTTGAGGAAGTTCTTTCGGACAAAACACGTGCGGGTGTATCTTTGTAGTGTCATGGCAGCGATGTTCAGCACACGGTCACGTTTCCCCTCCAGCAGCTGATACAGCTCCTCTTTCAGGAAAATCTCAAACACACACACACACACATTTAAATTTAAGCACAGTGATTTAATAATCGTGATTCATTTGACCTCATTTTGCTCCCGTGTGCTCATTACTCACCTTACTGACCCCCAGCTGGTACGAGCCCATCTTGACCGGACCCAGTTTGTGAAGCATGATGACACAATTTTCTCCATCTGCAGGTGGAAGGTCCTTCAGGCAGAGCAGGGCTTTGTACCTGTGTGACCAAACACACCTTTTAAAAATGCATTCTGAAGCCACAACAGTGTGAATGAAAGTCTTTTTATTGGAGAAAAATCTGAGAGATTTGGTGCGAAGATTTGGTGGTTAAGTATTTGCTTATATTTAGTTGATAAAGTGTGAGTATAATTGACTGTGAAATGCGGCGCGATACTCCAAGTCAGACTACTTTGGCAGTCAGCGATCAGAGGTGCTGTGAGATGAATTTGTCTCAGCTACTTTCCTTTTGCAGGAGCCAACAAGTACCAGATGGCACCAACAGAAATCGGTGTGTAAATTGTTTCCCCGCCAGAAAATGCCAATTATTCTAAGACTTTTTAGGGATAAAAGCTGATGGAGAAGCTGAGATACATACTTAAGCTTGAATGGTCCCATTAAAGCTTACATTTCCCCTCAGATATGCTTAATGCACAGACTGGTACCAAACCAACCTCGACAGGAAGCTGTGAAAGTGGAATCTGATTGGATAACCCTCCTTCCTGATAAGGATGGTCTCCATGATACCAGAGTAATGTAGCTGAGTAATGACCAGCTCCATGTCAAACACTCCTGGCTCCTATATATAAGCAGGAATACACACACACACACGCACACAGCTGTGTTATACTGTATATCAACTAAATGTTAAAAAAAATGAAGCCACTAGACACATTATCCCACTTGAAAAAACTACCTTGTGATGGTTTGGCTTGATGCATCGCACAAAATAAGGGTTACACCTGTTAGATGGATGAGAACAAACGGATTGATGAATGGTTTCATGAAGGTTTGGTGTGTTTTGCTGCTGCTGCAGCAGACTAGGACAAGTCACGTCATTATAGCTGTGCAGAAACTGGGTTAGGGTCTGCGCCGATCGCATTAAGTTGTCAGAGAGGTTTAATCGAGTGTCGATCTCCTCAGACCTTTCCATCTTTTCCAGAAGCTCCTGCAGACTGCTCTGGAACTTTGCGCCGACCGTGTTGGACTGCAGACGGCGAGCCGTGCTGCTACGCCGCGCATTGGGCCGCTGCTGAGACTCCGAGTGTTTCAAGAAGAGGCTGGACACCATCTATGTGCACACACATGGACACGTCACTAAGATACACTACGCACCACTGCAGCACAACATGATGAGTAACAATTAGGATATTTAAATGTCAATAAGGATCTTTCTAAACTCTACTTGGGAAGATAAAAAGAAACAAAAGGTTGTCGGTCTTACTTTGTTCTTGCTCTTGATGAAGAGATCCAAAACATCTTGGCGGACCATGTCGAAGTTCTTATCCAAAAACTTGTGTACCTGCACCACAAAAATCAATCCTACATTTAATACCATTCAGTAAAATTTTAATTATGTCTGTGTGTGTGTGTGTGTGTGTGTGTGTGTGTGTGTGTGTGTGTGTGTGTGTGTGTGTGTGTGTGTGACAGACAGGCAGGCACCTGGTACGTGACCTTTCCGGCGTAGTGTTTCAGGGTGAACTCGGGCAGTGGCATCTTTGGCCTGGCGTACAGCGGGTCATCTGCGTGGTGATAGTGGCACTTCTGAAGGAATGTGTGGTCTGTTGCCTAGCGATGATTGGAGATAAGTAATGTGGGTGAGCCTTAATTTCTACAGCGGCGACACACGTTCTCGGAGCGTGTTCATATTTCACGTTGAGCATCGCAGACACCCCATAATGCATTTATCTGGCTACGAGCTCAGTCATCTTCCAGCATTAGCAGCTCCAGGAATGATGATAACAGCAGGGAGGCGGGAGAGGGAACGTGTGGAATAGTTTGTATTGATCTGGCTATAATTCACTTCAGTGTCCTGGTTCATGAAAAATTCAATAAGTGGGATGTTGTTCTGTATCTTTGAACACTCGATGTACGAAATATTGGAAACATGACTCATTGTCAGCTGCTACCTTTTTCACAAGACACCTAGATCACAAAGGTTTCTTGTTCTCTGATCCAACTGCACAGGAGTAGCAGCTGGTGGGATCTTTTGTGGACTTTAATGGTTTTAAACAAGTAATAAATCATTAACATCCTTTACTTTCATTAAATACTGTTTGCATTTTCAGCTCATGAAAATCAGCCGGATTTTATTATTTACTTTCAACAGATTGCCCCTAACTAAAGATGACAAGGTTAGTTCAGCTACTATTAATATACCTGAGGAAAACCGCATTGATCGTCCAGTATTCGTAGTATCCCATGAGGCTTAGAGGCGATGAGGTCAAGACAGGCCTGGTTGTGGCTGAACGGCTGCTGCTGCCACTGGATCTGCTCCCGCATGTATTCCTCCTACGCATGCAGCACAAAAAAAAAGAAGAAAAAAAAAGATTGCAACTACGTCCTTTAACACCATATTTAGACTGCGTTTTGACATACAAATCCATCCGTGGGTGGAGAAATGAAAACATAAAACTGTTAACTTGTGCTGTCCCTGACCTGCTCCTCCTGGAAGACGACCTTGTTAAAGAAGGATTGCAAAGTTTCATTGGCGAAGTTGATGCACAGCTGCTCAAAACTGTTCACCTGCAACTCCTGGAGGGCAGCGAGTGGGAGACAGTGGAGAGAGTGGGCGTTGGTGTGCAGGGGTCAACTCGTATGCGTGAGCAACACCATTGAGCACAGGCTAACCTCAAATCCATATATGTCCAATATGGATATGGAAAGGGCTTCGTGGCGCGGGTAGACGCGTCCGTTGATGCGTTCCGTCAGCCAACTAAACAGCATCGAGTACAGAATCTTGGCAATGGCATCTCTGTGAAAGACACACAATAAGGTTTCTATGGAAACAGAAAACCCGGTTCCTATGGAAACAGAGGACATCTGAAAAAATCTCTCCCCCAACCCTGACATCCTTTGTCCTCACATGCCTCTACCAAAAGATTGGGAGAGAATATCAAAGAGCCTCTTTCGCCCTCCCAGTAGTCTCCAGATATAATATTAGAGAAGGGTTAAAGGAGAAGACATTAAAGAGCCAAAAACAACAGCAGTGCTCTCACGGAGGCTTTTATCTCAGGTTATTCTGAGCAGACTCCTGGGTATCGTATCTATCCAAAGGAATACGACTTTTACTCACTCACCTGGCATCCACAGCACTTTCCACTGTGAGCGGAGTGAAGATCTTCTCTCTTCCTGTATCCTGGGGGCCACATGCATCTGTTAGCTAACACTCCTCCTTAATTGTCAGGATGTTTTTTTTAAAAATATGGGATGTGTGTGGACCATGTGTGCCCGTCTCACTGTCATTTTGAAGGTGACAGATTTCTGCAGCCCCTCGGGTGAGACCTGCAGCAGTTCAGCAACCACTCTGATCTCCCGCGCGCTCACCACCGATGCAACCTCCTCGCCCTCGGCCTGCGGAGACGCACGCTCCCGCAATTATTGTCATCATCTATCGATATCATCATTATCGTTCAGCTGTGAAAGTGTGTGTGTACTTGCACACACACTTTCACAGCTACAGCTGTGTCTGTGTGAGATGGAAAGACCTGGTGTGGCTGGAAAAAGACGTTTCCCAGATGAAGGATGGAGGAGAGAAGTCTGTAGATGCCGTTCTGCTCCTCTGGCGTGAAACAGAGGATGTCCATGGCGTTCAGCAGACGTCTGAAATCCTCCCCATCATCTTTCCCCTCTATGGTACAATCTCCTCCCTGTCCTCATGAACACACACACACAAACACACACCATTATCAACAATAACATAAGAGCCTCAGCCCGTCTAATCACAGCTCTAATTAAAGCTTGACTTATCAGCAGCTGAAAGCCTGTTCTTTCTTTTTTTTTGCTGACCTCCGGGGGTTCAGTTCCTTACCTCGATGCAGCGACGTGTGCATCAGAGTGGGTCAGAATACTAAGACAACTCCGATGGGTGTCGTTACCGGCGAGACAGAGCACACTTCTCCCCTCGCTTTTCGACCAGAGAGGGCAGTGGAAGATTACTTCTCAGCCAGGTGTTACATTAGCATTTAAAAGACGAGCAGTAAGTGCTTGAGACATGTTAATGTAAACAGTAAATTATCCCTAATTAGGATTGGTACCAGCCCTCTGGGGTCCAACAGCAAATCTTAGTCTTTTAATTAATCTTTTTAACATACTTGCATATGTTATAATACTGTGAGTGTTTTACGTCTAAATCTATAGCACATATGTGGGTCAAAACTGAGTCCCAGCAAATTACATTCACCACAGATCATCACATTTATCTGATGCACAAACTCCAGGCATTTAGCACCACAATGAGTTTGATGTTTGTGCCATTAATCATTTGGTAGAATAAATATCACAATTAAAAACACTGACATCTAATTTGTTAATGTGGCTATGACATCTCCTCATCTGTGTGTGTGTGTGTGTGTGTGTGTGTATCTGATGTTCTCAGCACCTGATTCAGATAGTAGTACGTCTCAGCTTCTTGCAGATAGAGAGTGTGCTTCTCATTAGGAGGAAGACCTGCCAACATCTCATAGAAGATGTGGTAGTTCCTCTCTGATTTGGCCTGTGGATAAAAAAAATAGCACACACACACTCGATCAACTATCACACAAGAACACACATGTGAATTCAGAATGTTTTGGATCATGCAAGCAGACAGATGAATGAGTGATAAGGCCGATCTGTGTACAGACACAGTCCAACATGTTGTGGTTCTATAATCTCCTCTTTCACTCACTGGTAAGAAGACTCCAGCCTGACCACCTGTGTGTGTGTGTGTGTGTGTGTGTGTGTGTGTGTGTGTGTGTGTGTGTGTGTCCAAGCCAACTTGTGTTTTTCACCTGAAAGACAATGCGGGACTTCTCCAACAGGTACTGAGACGTTATGGCACCGCTGATTACACCCCTTGTAAATGACACACACACACACACACACACACACCACACACACACACACACACACACACACACACACACACACACAGCTGAGTTTAGTAACAGGTCATTCATCCATAATGTGCTCAGATCTTTTCCGTTCCAGCTCTAGCAGAAGATCAAGGGCTCATCTGTGTTACTGGGACACGTTAGCATATTCTGCACCTAAGCCACTGCGTGTGTGTGTGTGTGTGTGTGTGTGTGTGTGTGTGTGTGTGTGTGTGTGTGTGTGTGTGTGTGTGTGTGTGAGAAAGACTACAACTGATCTGGTCTCCTTTTGTCCCATTCTTACAACATTCACTCCTCTAAAGTTGTAAAAACAGGGTATGAAAAGGTGAAAGTTGAACTGCATTTCTTTTTGGATCAGAAACAGTTTTACACTCAAACTGCTGACTGAAATACAGATGAAGGTTTTCTAAATTCATGAGCGTTAATGAGTTTCCAAAAGTGCTGGCGACAAAAGAAAAAAACATAATTAATCGATCCAATAAAATTAGTCTTTAAAAAATTGATATCACAAATTAATGCACAGAGAGAATTTCTTCCTACTTCCGTATTTTAATTTTTTTAAGTTTTAAAAACACATCTTGTTAAACATGTAATCATCTGCCCTCTTGCTGAGATCACAGAACCGTTGTTGCGTACGGTAACCGTCAGTGCTCACTCCTCCATGTAGATCTGTGTGTATTTGCCAAAGCGGGAAGAGTTGTCGTTGCGCACTGTTTTGGCATTCCCAAAAGACTCCAACAGGGGCGTGGCCTCGAGGATCTGACCAATCATCACAGACACAAAGGTCACAATGGTTACCGTCAATTGTGGTTGTCATGACAGCAAAAACAAAGGTAAACTTACCTCTATCTGATGAGCAATGGAAGAGAAGAAGAGGCATATAAAGGAAACAGTCAGTGTTATCTTCAATGAGTGCAGGTTGTATTTGTTAAGCAGCACATTCACCTGTTGTGTGACGTTGCATTTGTGATGTATGGCTGTCAGGTAACGCAGGATCAGCTTAGTGGCTTCTGTCTTTCCTGACCCGCTCTCTCCACTGCAATAACACACACACAGTTCACCAGAGAAGTTCTTTTTTCTGTATTCACCATTAAAATGGTGTGAAGACGTTGTGGACGCAGTGATGTGGATATCGACTGGAGCATTTCGTACCTGATCACAATACACTGGTCCTTTTTGGCATCCATCATGGTTGTATAGGAAATATTAGCAATGGCAAAAAGATGACTGAAACACATCAAAACATGTTTTCATGAAATAAAAGCCCCTGTATGTTCATAAGTGTGTGTGCTTTTGTGTGTGTGTAGGAGCTTTCTACTAACACCTCAGATATCTGGCATTTTTACACCTCTATTTGCCATCAAACTGTCTCTAAGCTCAGCTTATGACAGGCTTGAAGCAGACAGATGTAGTACAAGAGTACAATCACATTGGAACACAAAGACCAAAATGTCAGATTAAAAGGCATAAAGGTTTTGTTTGTGTATTCGGATCAAAAGCACAAATGAGTCTTGCATCCAACCAGGCTTCAACTAAAACAGAATGATTCATTTGGGCCTGTATATTTAAAACAGGCCCAAAAACAAAAATTATTCCATATCCTCCTGTCTAGAATTCCAAAAAACATGTGCACAAAGTTTGGTTTGGCAAATATTGAATATGACATCTGCTCCGGAAGCAAACATCTGTAACATGTAACCAAGGCAATGGCCCCTAATGGATAAAGGTGGAAAAAACTTCATAGAACGAATCATAATTAACTGGTTTTAAATTTTTTAAAAATGTGAACACACACACACAAACATAGAGTCACACACTTGGATCTTACGGAGGGTTGTCGCACAGGCCACGGCCCGCGTACTGAAGCACAATATCCGTGCCGTAAATGTTAAGCAACTTGTAGGGGTTGACGGACAGGAGGATGCTTCCTATGTAGGTCTGAGTGGGAGAATAACCAGAGCAAGAAAGGATAAGAAGGACGGTGGCTGAACGTACGACCCTGACATTTGATGAAATTAGTTATCTGCTTTGCATATTAGACATTATGCGTACATATATATGTTCCTGGTCGTAGCGTTTCTTCAGGTTCATCAGAACGGTGGTCTCATTCAGCTCACTATAATTACACAGAAGACATTAAACACACATTTACACAGCACATATTGTCAGAGTGAATCAGGCTTCCCACACCCAGTCTGACAACCAGTATTAATTGCTTTTCAATGACATTCAAGATCGAGAAAAATTACATAAACAGACTCCTGAAGTTTTTGTTTTAACTTTGAAACCTGTCGGGACATTATTGCTGTGTTTATTAGCTGAAGCAAAAATATCTTCCTGTGGATGTGATGTGTGGATAGTTTGACAGGTCTACTGGTGTGTGCATTTTAATACTTACTCCATCATATTAACGCATACATTGCTCACACACCAAACTGAGAGGATATGCATGGAAATAAGCTGTATATAAGCTCTATATCGGAGCAACTATATACTGTGTCACATGACTAAATGAGCCGTGAGGCTGCTTGTTAATACAGTACTGGATTCTGCTTACGGCAGCTGTGTCATGTCCTCCATTCCTTCCGCCCAGCGCTTCACCCTGTGGCCCGTTGTAGGCATGCTTAGGATGGAGTAGATCTGGTTGCACACACACAACATGGTTTGTAATTAGTTCAACAATATCATGCAACACTGTTGAATTTTAAGAGACAATGTGATCATTTCATGCAGAATTGATATCAATATTTCCAGAAATACGCTCTACATTCCCAGTAATGCTTGAATAATATGCATGAGTTACTTATTCTAATACAAAAAACATAAGGTAAATAATGTATATAGAATAAAAACCTTTGAATAAAAACAATTGAGCTACCTTGTCATACCAGGATTGACCAGGAATTCTCTCTCTGTCAGGATTCCAGTCTGTTTCCTGAGGTTTCCCATCCACGACTCTTGGTGTGGGCGAGTATCCTTCTAACACTCCATCTTCTCTGTACATGGACCACTTGGACAGGTTCTGGACTGTCCCGTGTGGTAAAACCTTCTCAGCTGCCCAAACATCTTCTCCTCCATCCCCTCCTCCGTATGCGTTGTTGGCCCAGTGTCCTGAGCGTGGCCCGTAGGGGGGTATCACGGCGTAGCAGTTATCCTCACCCTGCAGGCCTGTTGGCACCCTGTATGAGGCATAGCGCAGCTTCTGGTTCAGGACGGCCTCAGACAGTTTGGGGTTATGGAACCGGCGTGCGAGTAGAGAGCCATCCGGCAACCTGTGTAAACAAGGAACGGTTCTTTTCAATTAATGATAGGCAACAGAACATTGTGCAATCTGTTTAAAAAAATAGGAAGGTTAAGAGATAAAACTGAAGGAGCTGGGAGGGGTGGGGATTTATTGATAGCTAGAGTGACGCCAGGACAGCGTAAGTGAACACGACAGACAGATCTATTTGCAGACTGTTTAATAGTCATTATGTTCTACGGCAGAACAAAATAGTCATCAAAAACTCAAACACACTGACTCCTCTTCATGTCTCATTTCATTCATTAAATCCAACTCAAGAATTAGCATAATGGAAGAGTGAATAACAATGGGGGTGACTCTGGGTTGTTGTTTTCTTGTTTGGGAGAAATGCTGACAAGAATCCAAAATGGGACTTGTTGTTTATTGCTTGATTTAGGAGTTGAGCTCTACTGGTTCAACAGTTCCTCTTACATTTGGTTACTCTGGGCTCATGCTTCATTCTCCAATGTTAAAAAGTTTAACTTCTCAATGGGTGAGTCTGTGAAACACCTGGACAAATCATCATCGCTGCCTGTAGTTCTCTACCTGTAACGGACACCTTGAAGGTCCTCTTTCTGCAGCGCAGAGGAAAGATTTGGAGGGGTGGGTTTTGGTGCCCCGGACAGGACAGAGTTCTCCGACAACTGAAAGAGACCCGTGGATCGAATTGCCTGATTTCGCCTCAGAGCAGACGAAAGGTTGGGTTTCTGGCCGGGGATGACGAGGGTACCATCGAGTTGGTACGACGCATTACGAAGATTCTCATTTGTAAGAGCCTGCAAAAAAAACAACACCTGCTCGTTACTCAAGGCCATGCTTAGAATTTGCAGTATTCATGTCCAAAAACTGGCTTATGTGTTTTACTTGGTTTTTAAAGAAATACAGGGACTAGAGGAGAAAAGAAAAGGATTAAATAAACATTTAAACAACAAGATATTAAGGAAAGTTTACACACTTTAGACAAATCAGGGGCAAGTGGTTTTCGTGGGTCGATGATAATAGTTCCATCAGGAAGAGTGTAGGAGACGCCCTTCAGATAGGGATTCTGAAGGGCAGCTGCCAGGTTAGGGCTCTTTGGTTTCCTTGGGTCCACTATAATCGTCCCATCTGGGAGGGTGTAGGAAGCTCCTTTCAAAGCTGGGTTACTGAGGGCCTGTGTATTAAAACAGCCAGTGGATATAAAACACATCATTAATCAGATATTATGAACATGAGGGGAAACATTTAAAAACAAATGGTCTGAATCAGCAGCTAACCTTAGCCAGGTTTGGTGACATGGGAATATTGGGGTCGTGAACCCCCTCTGGGAGCGTGAAAGAGGCGTCACGCAGGGCCGAGTTTTGCAGCGCGTTGGTGAGGGTTGGAGAGACGGGCTTCCGTGGATCAATTATGATCGTACCGTCGGGCAGGGTGTAAGACGCACTTTTCAGGTAAGGATTCTGAAGGGCTGCAGAAAGGTTTGGGGACTTGGGTTTTTTAGGGTCAATCACGATGGTGCCATCAGGGAGAGCGTAGGAGGCTTCGCGCAGCGCTGGATTATTCAGGGCTTTAGCCAGATTTGGGGAAATGGGTTGCTGGATGAGACAAAGCAAAGCACAGCAAGAAAAATACAGATCAACTACAACTGATAATTGTGAGGAAATGTGAGAGAAGAAGAATAAAACAATAAGAGTTACGCTGGATTCAAATAAGGAATCATGAGTGGTGGTTACTTGCTGTCTCGGGTCTATAATGGTGCCGTCAGGGAGAGTATATGAAGCAGTCCGGACATTCTGGTTCTGAAGAGCTCTGGAAAGGTTAGGCGACTGGGGCATACGTGGATCCTGTTTTTACAACACACAAGAGGGGAGTCATGGTAAAATAAGTTATACATGTACACAAAAATGTACTTCAGGTTGTGTTTTTATTTTGCCTTGTTTCTCTTATGCATACCCTGATTGATCCATCAGGTAAGACGTAGGAGGCGCCACGGATCTGTTGGTTCTGTAAAGCGTTTCCGAGCAACGGTGAGGAACGTGAGGTCGCGTATGGTGACACAAATGTTCCATCTGGCAGTCTGTAGGACGCCTGCATCAACTGTGGGTTCTGGAGGGCGTTTCCTAACATTGGTGAAGTGGGCGGCGGGGGTCCATACGGGGACCGCCTGAGCTGCATCGGTGTCTGATAGGAGGCTTGGCGGACGTTCGGGTTCTGTTGAAGAGCACTGTGGAGCTGAGGTCCAGCCGGCATGTAGGGGTTGCGGCGTTGAAGCATGGGGGATCTTAAAGAGGAGACGTTCTGCAAATCGGACCGGTTCTGCAGAGCGTCATGAAGCAGCGGTGCTGGGCCAGGCTCAGAGATATGATCATATGGTGTGTAGACTGTAGGTCCATATGGTGACTGTAGCTGTGGAGTCTGATAAGAAGCCACTCCTCTTAGCGCCTGGCTATGTCTCATGGCTCCTGACAGCATTGGGGATGAGGGTACAGACGGGGCGTAGGGGGACTGAGGCCTCTGAAGAGGGGACACATAGGACGCTCCTGTGACGGCCTGGTTCTGCATGGCTCGAGACAGCATTGGGGACGAAGGAGGCATTGGCTGCTCATAAGGAGACATCGGCCTTTGCAGCGAGGAAATGTAGGATGCATTCCGGATCGACTGGTTTTGCATTGCACCAGAAATTAAAGGAGACGAGGGGGGATAAGCTTCAGGATACTCAACGTCCATGTCACTCATGCCCACTGCGTGGGGTGGAAATGGGCTGAGGGAGGAACTGAAGGAAGCCTGACGAATAGCTTGATTTTGTAAAGCACCAGACAACATGGGAGAGGGGGGGGCAACAAACTGATGCGACTGCTCCATGTAAGGATCAGCATAAGGATCGGTTACGTACGGGTCTGGAGCGTAATTAGGTGGAAGGGCGGTTTGGGGAGGTGGGAGTGGGGACGACCGACGAGAAAGTCGAGGAGAGAATCGTGGGGAAGCGGGATGTGACATGTGTTTAAGGGACGGCTGTGGAGAAGCAGGAGGCATCCTTCTCAGAGACGGTCGGGCAATGAGGGGACGTCCTCTAGCCACCGGCCGAAGAGGAAGCCGACCAGATTCTTTCCTTCTCATGGAGGCACGATGGATCATATGAGGAGACTGGAAAGGGGAGGAATGGAGGGAATCCACCGTGAGAACAGAAGATCTGCTGCTCCGAATGGAGGAGGCACGGAAAGGACGCACATTCTGGGTGGGTGGAGGCACTGGACGCCCTCGGAGACCCATTGGTGAGGGCCTGACAGTACCTAAAGGAACGCTTCCTCCCATTCGCGGTCGGGCCAACGGTGTGGGGTCCCTGAGTAGCCGAGTTGAGCGGCGAGACAGGGACGGAGATGGTGTGGGCCGGGGTCCTACAGGAGATATACTGCGATGAGATGGGGCAGGAGAAGGAGAGGGTCTTCTGCTCAGCTGAGGAGAGAGAGGGGGGGAAGCATAACCAGGAGGGATGGAAGGAGAGGGTGGTCCACGCATCCCTCTCGCTCCAAATGGGCTACCGGCTGGAGATACAGAAGGTGGGGGGCTTCGCCTCCTCATGGAAGCACGGGGCGAAGACGGTGGAGAATGTCGTCTGATTGATGCTCTTGGTGAAGGTGGGGGGCTTCGCCGGATCAGAGAGGCACGGGGAGAGTGAGGGGGCGAGGTTCCTCTTGACAATCGAGATGGAGATCTCTGAGACGGAATCCTACGATGGGCTATGGGGGACGCCACAGGAGAGGAACGAGGCGAGATTCGTCTGGACATAACAGACGGAGGTCTTTGAGCGGTAATGAACCCACTCCTAACGGAGGGCTGTGGGGAGGGGCTGTGTCTCTGTCGGAGCATAGGGGAAGGCACCGGGGAGGCCATCACAGACGGATGACGTTGCATCTGTGGGGACGGTACGATGACAGAGCGTCGAGATGGAGTGGGAGAGGGTTGCATGCGCCGCTGGGGAAGGGGAGACATACTCGCTTGTTTAATAATCATGGCGGTCGGAGTAGGGATCGGCACTTGGTCATAAACCTGTTGCTGTGGTACCATCATCATCGAATCTGTCACCATTTGCTGTTGGAAAAGCACAACAAAAATAAATGAAGAATAATGTTGACGACAAAGAAAATGAGGTAGCAATGCTAAACAAAGTATTGAGAGATTGATATTAAAATTGAAGGTATTCCAATGATTACACTGTCCATTTTGAAGAAAAATAAGTGCTATAAATTGGTGTAGATGCAGTAAAATTCAAAAAATTTTGGCAAATAAACAGTAACAAATAAAGATATAATTCCTTGTTATTATTGAGGGGAAATCATATTTTCAAACTCCAATTCATCACAGCAGAGAAAGTTGCAGAGTCAAGTTGTTTTTAGCAGATACTACAAAAATGTCAAATGACCAAACTGCAAGAGGGGAGGCCACAAATTGCCCTATTTTAAGCCAGAATAATGCAATAACAGATTACCTAATTAAAGTTTGTAACAATAATGCAGTGCCAGTGCCGTATTTACAGCAGTGGTGAAAGTGTGCTTGCATATTTTAGCCTAAAAAATGTATATAAAATCACCTGTGGCGCCATCATTGGAGGATTCACCATCTGTTGCTGTGGCAATATCATCTGCTCTTGTGGTGACATCATTTGTAGGGACATCATCTGCTCCTGGGGTGACATCATTTGTTGCGACATCATCTGTTGCTGGGGTGACAACGTTTGCGATGGCATCATCTGGGAGGACACACTCACATCCTGCTGTAACATCGTCTGTGGCTGTGATGACATCATCTGTTGCTGCGGTGACAGAACTTGAGTTGGCATCATCTGAGGGGATAGATTCTGATCTTGTAACATCATCTGCGGCTGTGGTGACATCATCTGCGACTGTGGTGACATCATCTGTGGCTGTGGTGACATCATCTGTTGCTGTGGTGACATCATCTGCGGCTGTGGTGACATCATCTGTTGCTGCAGTGACAGAGCTTGTGTTGGCATCATCTGGGGGGACAGACTCTGATCTTGTAGCATCATATGCGGCTGTGGTGACATCATCTGTTGCTGTGACATCATCTGTTGCTGTGGTGACATCATTTGTTGGGGAACCATTATTTGATTTTGTGTGGGCATCATACTTTGTTGCAGTTGTGGTGACATTCCCATTTGCTGCTGCATTGACAGCATGTCACCAAGATGATCTGGTGCAAGAAGGACCTGGTCTTCGTATTGGATCTCTGACATGTCTTCAAATTCAGGATCAGGTGGCAAAGTAGGTGGAGGGGGCATTGGTACATCTAAACGCTCTTTCCCAAATAAGCGCACTTGAGGTCTAGGAACTCTAAATGTCAACTCCCCTCCCTGGACACCAGTCTCACCCCCATATGGATCCAAAAGTGTTGCATACTGGTCCCCATACAGGCCCTGCACCTGTTCCATCCCTTGCCCTCCAAAGCCAAGGATCTGCTGTCCCCCTGGTGGGAATCCCATGGCTTGCTGGGAGCTGTAGTCTTGATAGGGCATGCTGGGATCACTGTAACTAAGCTGATAATCTTCTGGAAATGCCCCTTGCATTCCTGCATAAGCATTATCAAAATACCCTGCCTGGCCATTATCGTAGTAAACAGCTTGACTATTGTCATAATACTCTTGAGCTTGAGGGTCAAGGTAGCCATCTACCCCTCCCCCATAAATAGGGACTTCACCCATTTGTGCATAGTAGTCCAGTCCTTCGTCACCATACATTTCCAATGCCTGTTGCTGCTCGTAACCATAGTAATCTGCTTCATGGTTGTTATAGTATGCTTGAGCAGAAGAATAGGGGTTATAGTGGTCCCCAATGGCTTCATTGTTATAATATTGTGTATTTGCGCCATAGAGGCCTTCATCATCATAGTAACCCAGGTCTTGATAGTCTGCACCAACTGCCCCATTATCATAGTAACCAAAAGCACCCTGATCTCCATATGCTGCTAACGCCTCGTCTCCGTAACCCCCATAACCATCGTCATAGCCTCTGTAACCTTTATGATGATGGTCATATCCGTAATGCTCCCCCTCATGGTCATAACCATCATTATGATATCCGCCATGATACCCTCTGGAACCACCATGTCGGCCATGAGCTCTACGTCCGCCACCGTGTCCGTTTCCATACATTTTTGTGGACAGGAAACGTTTCGTGAGCCAGTTGGTTGCTGCTGCAACTTTCCCCAACAATGCACTTCGGTTCTTGAAGCCATCGGCGGATGGGTCCCCATTTTTTTTCCCAAATAAGTTTTTAAAGAATCCCCCCTTCTTTTCTGATGAGTTGCCTCCCAGACGGAGCAGCATATAGGTCGGCTTCTTCCCGCCGTTTGCGGCTGCCTTCTCTTTGGCCTCTTTCTCCTTTTTCCTCTTCTTGCTGGCCTTAAACCTCATCATGAACCGAGAGGTGTTCTTCAGCATGGACTTGCGGCGTTTCTTCTTAGCAAGGCGGTTCTTTCTCTTTCCCAAGCCCAGGAACAAACGTGAGGTACTTTTCAGCTTCTTCCTGCTATTCCTTCGCCTTTTGAAACCTGAGAACTTCATGAACATCCTGGACATGTTCTTCAAACCCTTCTTTGGTATTTCCTTAATTGGGAGAGCAGGAGTTTCATCTCTTTTTTTGCCTTTCTTCTTCTTTTCATCAATGTCTGATTTCCCTCCCTTATGATGGCGCCCATCTTTGCCTTTTTTTTTTGATTTACCATAATCCTCATCGTCCTCATCATCCTCATCTTCGTCTTCATCCTCCTCTTCATCCTCATCCGAGTAGTCCCCACGCCTAGATTTCTTCCCTTTCTTTCCCCTCGCTTTCCTGTCATCTTCTGAGTCTTCCTCTTCATCTTCTTCACTGAACTGTTCTTCCTCTTCTTCATCGCTCAGCAGCTCCTCCTCTTCTTCCTCAGATTCCACTTTCTTACCTTTCCCTTTATCTTTTCCTTTCTTGCCATCATCTTTCCCCTTGGGTGGCTCATCCTTTCCCTTCTTTGCCCCTTTCTTATCATCCTTCCCCCCTTTCTTATCATCCTTTCCACCTTTTTTATCATCTTTTCCACTTTTCCGATTGTCTTTTCCTTCCTTTTTGTCATCCTTTCCCTTCTTTTCTTCCTCTTTCTTTTTCTCTGGTTCAGGTTTCCCACCCTTCTTGTCCTTCTTGGTGTCTTTCTTGCCAGGCATTTCGACCAGTGGCTAAGAACACACCATGTCCTCTTGTAAAGGATGCAACGATGTGAACCTTCAAAACACAAAAGGTGACATCCTCAATGTGGAAAAGACTGAATTTACAGTTCAATGTGAGGAAAATGCCATAACACAATAATAACACAAAATCAATATAGGAAAATACCATCTGGAATCTGACCTAGGAGGTTAAACAATTCTTTGTTTAGAATTGACAAGTTGACTTTGTGAAAGCAGTAAATGAGGCTACAGAATATTTTTGAGGACAGCAGGCCAAAGTAATCAAACACTGGTAAAATCTCATCCCCATGAAGTCTCCTGAACAGACGCACACTGCTAAATAACGGCAAACCTTTACCCAATACATGCAAACACAAGTATGTGTACAGACAAACACAGTGGTTAATTAAACTATAATCTCTATGTACTGCCTCATTAAGGAACACTGTTGAAATTTATGTGCATACATTATTTAATCAGTGGTAATTTCTCAGCAAATCCTTTAAACACCGACTCATCTTGCTACAGTAACAAAGGATCTCGGTGTCGACAAAAGAATCTCAAACTCTTGAAGTCAAAGTGTTCAGAGTCTCAGTGCTTGAGAGTTCTTCGAATTCTACTTTTGCATGTAGATTATTGATCGGATTTTTGCCGAGATTTAGATTCACTCATTTCTGCCGTGTGATCTATTTCCTGTGAGATCTGATTTCTTTAAATGTGTATGCAAGTATTAAAACACACACACACACACACACACAAACAAGAAGCGTTACTTCAGGTCAAGCCCTCTACGATCCAGCCTTTCTCTTGATATTCTTCACTTTTGTTGCATCCTGCAGGAAGTCTCTTCTTCAGCAGGTAAAAACACAAAATACATAAAAAAACCAACAACTACAGGATAATTTTTTGGTCACACTCAGCTTCTTCCTTTGACCTATTATGTCCTCTGTCGCTCACTACAACACATTCCCTCACTCAACACAGCGCTGTGCTCACATTGCCCTCCTCGGAGTGTGTGACGGCGAGTGTGTGTGTGCGGGAGAAAGAGAGAAGGGCGGATGGGTTACCTGTTTTGTGTGCACATGTGCGTGTTTAAATGTGTGTGCATGCGTGTGTGTTTGCGTGCGTTAGAGGACTTCCTTGTGGCGGGCTGTGTAAGGAGTCTTAATTTGTCATTTGGCTCTACAGGTGAAACACGAGAGCGCTGGGCGGCTGAGGGGGCGGGGCATTAATAATACAAAAGGTCGAGAGAGAGACAGAGGAAAAGAGAGACAGACATATGATGTAAAAGCTAAGCCTGATTGACATTAGGATGTCCTGATATCCACAAATACCCAACGACAAATATCCTCGACAAACAACGACAAACCTTTATGATATCTGACCTCTAAGATCTCAGAGGTCAGATATCGGCCTCCTTTTGCCATCATAGACTGAGATGTGTGTCTATACAGTATACGGCATTTGAAGATAAATTATGGATCATCTTAGAAATGTTAAATTAAGGCAGCATCAGTGTGAGAAACGCAACCACCAACCGACCTCCACATACATAAGAGCAGGAGAATCAGCAAAGGCAGCAGAAACACCCACCTGGTCAACGTGTGATGCCTTCAATCTAGCTATCAATAACAGAGGAATGACTCTCAGACACACACACACACACACACACACACACACACACACACACACACACACACACACACACACACACACACACACACACACACACACACACACACACACACACACACACACACACACACACACACACACACACACACACACACACAGCCAGTGAAGGATCAGTAACATGGCTGTGATTATA
Source organism: Antennarius striatus (assembly GCF_040054535.1). NCBI lineage: Eukaryota > Metazoa > Chordata > Actinopteri > Lophiiformes > Antennariidae > Antennarius > Antennarius striatus. Next base: position 2,671,579 of record NC_090783.1, read on the forward strand.
AGTGCCATCAACCAAATTATTCCTCTTCCAAAGGGAAGGGGTCAGATTGCTAGATTTGTCCTGTTACAGGGTTTTGGTGTTGGGTTGCCAGATCGTGATCTTTCAGTCTTGATGTGTCATCTATCTGTTACCAACAGCAAAGAACGACACATGTACGACGCGTGTGTGTGTGTTGATTGAGGTATGTCTATAAAAGAATGGAAAACTGTGATGAATTTTTCCTAGATTTCCCCTGGTCTGTCTCTAACCGTAACCTACATCTGCCATTTGCCGCTGAATGAAAAGACTTTATCGAACATGAAAAAGCTCTGAGTTGCAGCCAGTATCTCTCTTTTCAAAGCAATCGCTGCTGGCAGGTGGTCTTCCAGCTTTTGATAGAATTAGTTGTGAAGAGACAATACAGAGAAACTGATGGGATGCTTGCCCGGGAGAGAAAAGCCGACTTATGACAGGGTGGACGTGATGAGGCTCATCAAAAGCATTCAGGTCCTGAGGGGGGGAGCAGTAGACTATCTCTGCCAGTTTACACACACACACACACACACACACACACACACACACACACACACACACACACACACACACACACACACACACACACACACACACACACACACAACACACAGTAATCTGCTGCTATCTAGTGGACCAGTATTACACCTGCAGCACAGTTTGGAGTTGATTGACGAGCATAAGTTTACAGGCCTGCATCAAGTGTAAGGGTCGCACAACACAAAGCAATGGGCAGGAAGGCCTAAATTAGCGGACTAAATTAGTGCGGCCACGCCCAGAAGCTTACCTTTCATCCGGCGCCACCCGAGCAGGTCGGCCAAGTCTCTAGAGCTCCACAGTCACTTCTCTCCATCCTCTTACAAGCCAAAAAAGGGGCAAAGAAAATACTCAGAAATTTACATTTTTTTAAAACCTTAACCCACGACTCACTTCCCTCCCTCACTTCTCACTTGGAGGAGCAAACTACGGTTTGTAGTGAGGGGAATTGTGCCACCGGCTACGGCGCGGATGAATATTTCACGACCGCTATTCTTCGATCTCCAACCGGGGGCTTGAGTTGCACACACGCCGGTGAGAGCTAATGAGCACCGCAGGTGGGCTGCGTGGTCCAACATGGTGATGTACACGGGTATATGTAATGCGGGTGAAGTTACATAAAAGTAGGTGAAAGTAAACGTATTAAACTAAAGTTAAATGGACGTTTTATTTAGTTTTACGAACTCTCTCGGACCGGAAACGACGAATGTCAAACTTACTTCACTCCAGTCACTCATATAGCCTAGCTTAAATTGCTAGCTAGCTACGTTAAATTAAATAGCATTCGTACCATTTAGCGTTACTTTAGTGCTATATTAACACTAAATTAACGCTAAATAACCACCTGACTTTGGTCAAGTTTTTCTGCTACGAAACTTTGTGGTTGAACATTTTTTGCCCCCCCACCCACCAGACTGAAAACGCCGTGTGTAATGAGCCAGCTCGGGGTAAATGGGGCTTATCAGGTGCAGATGAGAGCCATAACTAGCTAATGTCAAGTCCAGCGTCTCCCCAGGAGCAATACCCCGGTCGTCCACCAGAGGGACCCGCCTGACAGCGAACCAACAGCGGAGAGCCGCAAACTGCGTCTCCGCTCCGTAACCCAGACGACCTTGCCGTCTCCCCCCACATGACCGGCTGGCTGGTCGGATCCTACCCGGTTGTGGCGCTGGTACCGAACCAACCGAGATGCGCGCACCTTTCGTTTTTATTCTTTTGGGTGGGGGGTTGGGGGGGTTGAAAAGGGGGGAGAGGAAAAGAAAAACCCCAAGCCTTTGAGAACGTGTGGGCTATTTTTAGATCTGTTTCCGAAACAGTGACTTACATAGACTTCAACCAATAGGCAAAATCTGCAGTCTTTTTGAGTTAACCAGTGGCGATGCGCCACTCTAGTGGGGGTTTTTTTTGGAGGTGTGGGGGTGGGGGAGTTCTCAGGGTAAACGAAACCCGTCCGTCTGACCTACATCCACATCTCTCCATCAATGTCATCCATAGATCCTTCAACATTTAGGTGCTCCTTCTCCGATTCCCTCCCCACCCCCAGAATGAATCGCCTGTCATGATAAAATAAAAGCGTTAGTAGTTGCATTCCGGGGGCTCACATTCCCCATTCTGTTTAGGGGGTGGGAGGCATAAAAACTTGTCTGGTGTACCCCCCAGGGATTAATACATCTACTGCTGAATTTCCATGTTGTCCTGCAGACAGACAGGAGATGTCTGCTTGTTTTGTTATTTTCAAACCAAGAAAAATCAATGTACTGCTTCCATTTTTTGTCCACTAACATTAGTACAATTAATTACCATGCCACAACAGTTGTTTGAAATGCATCCAATGATTTGTAATTAAATAGTGTAAAACATTGGACTCTCTTTTAGCACACTACTTAATTAAAAAGAATTAGCAGTCCCAATCTTCCAGTCATGACTCCCAGAAAAAAACAAAACAGTGAATTTCAGCTTGATCATTTTCTTTGACTTCTAATTGTTTCTATCCTCTCTGATAAATCATGGATCATTTGACTTCAAACTTTAAAAAATAAATAAATAAATAATTGAAACAACCAAAAAATGTGTTTTTGTAATGGTTGAGCTGGTCACAACTGGATAAAAAAGCATGTAATTGTTTTTTTAAAAAGTAAAAGATTGAGAATCACTTGATCAGAAGGAGAACAGGTTTCCTTCTCTACTGTGTGGTACTGTTGAGGTCAGAAGTATCTTATTCTTATTGTCTAAAACGGTAAATATCTCTAATGTTGCCATGTTCCAGGGTGACAGTCTACATTTGGGCTCCATCCATCATTGAGGAGGAAGTAGCTGCTTCATTCTGCAAGCAGAAACCACTACTTCAAGTACGTATTGAAGCTTTGCTTCAGGGTGGAGGAGATTCTCCTGCGAGATTTTTTTCTTCTTCTGCTATTACGGTTCATGACAAGAAATATCAGTAATGAGAGGTGTGTTATATAATTGTATCAAAAACATTTCCAATCTCATAATCCCGTATTTGCTACAAATAGAAGACAAACAACCTATAAAATCCTGAATGTGTGATTTTATCAAAGACAGATTTACATAAATGGAAGAATAAGTCCCCTAATCTTTGAATTTAAGAACGGAAATTGTAAATGCAATCGTCAGTGTTGACTGAAACAGTGAGTGACTTCCCATTGCTGTATGGAGTTAGCTGGAGCAGCTGCTAAGACACCCCGACCTCTAAATCTTGGGACAAGAACCTGTGCGTGTGTGATGTGTCTCTGTGTTTAAGAGATCAAGCGAGAGAACATACAGATGCATAGACGGATTGATAGGGGGTTGAAACAGTGTTGAAAACACAGACAAGCAGCGGGGTACATCCATCCACTTAATGGAGGTGCCACCTGGATAGACCGATAGTGGAAGAGAGAGGCTGTTGGAGTAGCAAAAGTCCTGCTGCTCAGTTTCACATAATCTCCACCGCTGCTGACGTGTTCTTGAGTCACACGTGGAACCCCTGCCTGATCGGAGACGCACCTGACTGCTGTTGCTCTGCACACTAAACTGCAGCAAAGCTGTTCTTGATCTCCATAAACCTGCCACATATGTGCATCTGTCTTTTATCCACAGGTTACACCGACTAAATGCTGCAGGATCCTCAGCCACGGTTCACACCTGGGGGTGGACAGAGGTAAGAGCATGGTCAAATTAGAAGTACCTCCTTAAAAATAATGATCCAGATGTTGATGACTGACCAGCTAAGTAGCGTTTACAGCTGTAGCTGAGGTTGTCTGGATCTTATAGACAGATGAATGGACGGTGGGTGATACTTGAAGGATGGCACAAGCACATATTCCAAATAACCACAATTCCCCATGTCTGGTTTCCTGCTGCGGTTCTTTGTTGCATGTCAAATCCTTCTCATTGTTCTTCCTGTCTGTGTCTACTTTGCTCAGCAGTCCACTGAAGATGAAAATGCTGATCCAGAATGTGCTCTATAGGGTTTTTAGTTTACACCGGTAGCTTATTAGAGTGCCGTAAATGAAATTATGAGTCACAGATTGACTTTGGACCGTCAGGAAGCTTCAGAGAGGACAGTATACTTTAGATTGAGCACATACATGCACATATCTCTGATTACTTGGCATTGCTTTTAATGACTAACGACGTTACATAACTAGATCTTGTGTTGAAATAGAAATATATGTAAATGGAAAGTAATGCAAAGCGGCAGTTCTCTCCGGTTTAATAAAAAAAAGGGCTTTCATCTCTTAAATTTCTGCTCTATTTATCCAAATTCAAAAACATTCATCAGACTAAATGCACCACGTCGTGAGAGCATTTTCTTGAATGGTTGTTAAGCATAATGAGACATCTCTCTTACCTCCTCTGTGTTTTGAAAACACAAAAGACTGAGCTCCGCTTCAGATCTACCCCATTCTCAAGTGTACGAGAGCAAAGGGACAACCGAGATGAAATTATTGTGTTGTTTTCCTGCACAGCAGGTGATTATTTGATCATCGGGAACCGCTTGGTTCTGAGATCACTCTTTCATGTGGGGATGGCACAGTGGAATGGAGAGAACACCTGTCTTGGCAGTCTGAAGCACAGAAGTGGAGTTTATATGAAAGCCGATGCATCTCATAAAATCCATTAGCTCGAGCCAAATTACAATTTTAAGATGTTTTTAAATAGAGAAAAGCGGGCAGTCCACCAGTAGTTGATATTTTTGTGTTTAGACCCGAGAAGAGCCACGCTGCAGAAGAGATACCTGTGGCCGCATATTTGTCAAACTGTGCTGCAGTTTGGGACATTTATTCACACTATGAATAATATGTGGAAGGTGTGCAGCTGTAATTTATCACATCACTTTCTCACAGTCTGCATACTGATGCATGGTGACCGAGCAAGTTCTAAAATCAGACGGGCTAACTCTAACGGACTGGCACAATGGAAACAGGATAATTAAGCATTCCTGTATGGTCCAAAAAAAATAGATGCTGTTTTTTTCTAATTTTAAATAGGCTGCTTTGAATTAAACTTGGCATTTTAATAACCTTTATGGGTGATGAATTTTATGTAAAATTCAACATTTGCGTGAGTTTTTATTATTTTATTTGACCTTAACCGCCCGAAGTGAAACATCAATACTCCCTTCCAGTGCTCATAATAAGCTTCAGCTTAACTTTTGAAAGCTGCAAATAACACACAGCTTAACAATTATGGTTTGAGAAACACTTTCAAAAACAAACATTAAGTCTTTATCTGAATTTTTTTACCGTGTCATGTGTGTTAAGTATTTGTAGTGAATTTAAGAAAAGGCGACATCGTCTCTAACCGGTTGAGGTCGTCACCACCTTTTGAGTCGATGAGATCACATGTGTGCCCTTGACCCCCCCGATACTACTATGGATCGTTAGGGTCACTGGGGTCACAAACGTTTAAGTTAGAGGAAGGAGAAGAAGCTGTAATTTGTCACATGTAATTAAGCCAAGTGTAATGTAGTTAAATTGGTTTTCTGCCTGAGGATCAATAGTGTGACCTGAAGACATTAAAGACATTAATGACCTCACAGGGGGCTGAATGGCAGGAAGTCCTCCATCCGTCAGCAGGAACCGAGGAAAACTTCTTGGACGACAGTCGACACGTCTTAAAACTAAGATTACCCTGATCTGCATGAGGGAAGATCGTGTAAATCAGTTTAACAATGACATGGTTTCCTCGCTCTTCGCTTCTGCATTGTGGAGTGTGGGAGCATTGACATTTAGGTTATGACACTTCCGAACAGAGACCCAGAAGCAGAACCAGTAGGTAGGAGTAGAGGTACATGAGCAGGTTCTCAGGCAAGATATAGGTCAACACCGGCGGAGGCAAACACAACTGAGAGAGACAGAGTACTCCGGCAGGCAGCCAAATCTCCAAAAAGTAGTTGGGCTCCACTAATGGAAGCAGGTGTTGGATAAAAGAAAACAGGCAGCAGTAAAGTCAAGATTATACATTTATAGTTTACAGGTTAAGGAGGTACGAAGGTAAGTAGACAGATAGATGATGATTGGAAAAGACTGGAAAATGCTTAACTGTGTGGGAATAAATCAAATTCTACATGAACTACTTTCTAAAACTGAACTATATACTCTTGATATTTTGGCAAATAACCCAAGCATCATCGTAACAATCCTGGAGTGAGACCAAAAAGCAGAAAGAGCGGGTAGAATAGTAACAAAAAGAAGATCTTATCAGTTAAAAAGGAAGGATAGAATTCAGAAACACGTATGTGTCACCTGTTGCTCCGCCCTTACATCCATTCATTAATAGCAGCCGTTCACATGTCTTTTTTTCCTTGATTTCCACAGACTGCCTTTTTGGGGTTACACACACACACACACACACACACACACACACACACACACACACACACACACACACACACACACACACACACACACACACACACACACACACACACACACACACACACACACACACACACACACACACACACACACACACAGTCTGACTTAGGTGCATGAGTGATTAGTGATAATCATTGTACGGAAGCTGTTTCGCTGCCGTCCCTCACGCGGCTCTTCTCGGCGGGGCTAGTAAATGATTGGGCGTCGCAGCTCGAGTCAGTCAGAGATAAAGTGGAGACACGGCTGCAGCGAGTTCAGCTCATTAGGTGTGACACGTTCACCTGTTCACCGGCTCACAAACACACTTTTCTGCTCTTCTCCCGTCCTTGTTTACATTCCGTGCGTGTGCATCAGGGCCTTTATCTGCACTGACAGCAGCTCTTCAGCGAAAGGATTTGACATTTTAACACTGAAAACCACTCTCCAGAGATTGAACATCCACTTATATATAAAAAGCATTCCTTCGTATTGTATATACTTACAGTCCTAGCGACTTGTCAGCTTCAAAAAGATACCCAAGACACCTTTCAAGTCCAGAAGTTTTAAAGGATAACGCTCTAACTGTCCCAGTTCTCTAAGTTGTGCAAGTTGGGGGACTGCCAATTTTAAACCTGGCACTTTTAAGCCTAGTTATCTGAAATGTGCTGAAAGGGCACTTACTAAGGTTATTGATCTACATGATGTCAGTAGGCTCTGCACATTTGGGGTATTAAATGAATAGCAAGAGTTACTGTTGGAATTTTAACAGGGACCGCTGCTCCATCAGCTGCTGCTCTGATTTTAACAAAACATCAAGGCGCTGTGGAGAATCGCCCCCCTCTTTACAATCGGTGATTCTGTCGGACTGCATGAATTCTGATTGTGTGAACGTATCTGCTATCTGCAGCATGTACCTAATTTCTGATCCCAGTCCAACTCAGTCGGCTTCATTTGTTCGAAACTACGGTGCAAAGAACACAGAAGGGAAGGAAGGAAGGGTCACTGGGGGAGGGAGAGGGGTGAGGAAAAAAGGCAACTTTTCAAAATACTTCCTGCCAGAATAAGGGAAAAAGGAGGGTTTGGGATTCGAGAAACACAGTCCTCTCTATAGTGTTGCCCAGCTCCCCCTTTTTTCAACTATTCTGCCAGAGCAGTTAGCTCCCACAAGTTCATCCCTTACCCAGCCCATCTCACCTAACAAGACGGTCAGCCTTTGGATTTCTTGACTTGCTGCTGTCTTTCCAATTTGTCGATACACCAGGGCAACGCTCACTCCGAAGAGCAGAAACCCTGTTATCATAAATCCAAACAGATACGGATCTTTAACGTCCTCCACAGAAAGAACCGCCAGGCACACAACTCTCCACGTCTCCCAAGAGTCCCTCATGGAGCCCTCAGCAAACGTCCCGTCAGGACCAAGAGGGTCCCCCGGACCAGCATTTCTTGCTGAAATGATTTTATCGACTAAGTTCAGAGCCCAGCTTATCAACTCCTTAATTGGTTCAGATGGTTTCGAAGAGACAAAGCAGACAGGAGTTCTCCAGACAGGCCAGAAGAAACAGCGATGAGAGTTAGAGAAGGAAAAACAGGAGATGAGGAAGACGTCGGAAATGATGTACTGTATGTTATGTCTTTGTAAATAACACATGAATCTCTTATTTGAATTGTTATTGGGTCTTTCAAAAGAACTTCACGACAATACCAACAAAAAAATTAAGTGTTGATTGAAAAAGGCAAGGGTTAGAAAGAGGAAGTGGGATTGGGCCAACATTCACAACTCTACACCAGTCAGTGATGACACAAAATAATAATAATAATGATTGATTGATTGATTAAGTTATTTACTGATTGATTTTAGACATTTAATAAATCAATTGGACGATCCATCTATCCATCCATTTTCTTGTAGACGATTGCAATCATCAGGTCTTCAACCACTTAACTGCTTTGCAGGTCTTCTGGTTATTGTCCCAGCTGCCTATGGGCAAAAGGCGGGGTATATTCCAGATAAGATGTCAGGTAAATTTGATGATCACTACTGAGTTATCTTTTCAGAATCCATTCTAAACATAAAGATCAGTCAGTGAGTGAACCAGGGACTGATTCCAGACACAGTCTTAATCCACAGATATCAATTGTACTCAAAGACAATTTTCATTTTCACACGTTTTCAATTAAATTCCGTTTTATTTGCCACTGGCGTCACAACTGGTCGGATTCCCACGCTGACATTACTGTGCAAGGTCCTGGAGCCATAATGACACGAACAGTGTGACAGTTTATAACAGCCTGTTTGTGTCATTCTCATGGGTCCGGTGTAACGAGGATAATATTGGCTAGTGGGCATCAGAGTACAAAGTGTCACAGAAGATTACACAGCAGGTGGAAACATGATGCTTCCATGAGAGACAAATGATCCCACTGTAACCATGTTAATGTGGCCTTTACTAATCACATTGACCAGACCATATGTGCCAAGGAAATACCACAGTGACACCTTAAAGAGGTGTGTGTGTGCGCTGGTGTCTGAGTACAAGCATGCATAATGCAGCCCCCCATCTTTCTCCCTTGATGGCACTTTAGGAGATCCAGCAGATGTGCAGGCTTCCTACAATGTCCTAGAAATCAGACAGCATTACAAAATGACCAAATACAGACTTGGGTTAAAACCTGTTAGCAGACAAACAGTCAGTAGAATCGGTAGAAAGAAGAAAAATATATACAGTGCCATTTACAGATGGCCCACCCTCCCTGTACGCACATTTTTATTCATACATATGTGCAGGAGGAGTACATGCACCTGTCAAGATTAAGATCAGGCTTAAGGTAATATTATCTTAAGTATTTCAATTACTCTCCTTAAAATTCTCAAAATATAAGGCAAGTCCTTCTGTTTCCCATCATCCAAACAAATAGGCCGACAGCATTTTTCCACCCACGCAAAATTGTTTGAGCTCTTTATCATCCCAACCCTGATAATGCCAACATCCAGCACTGCATTTCCCACCACCACCAAGAATAAGGCTAGATCTGTAGTTAGCCCATGGCTAAACTGGGAGTTTAACCTTTTGTATGAGTATTAGATTGATCTCCATATAATCAGACATTACAAGACAGTATTCATGTCCACTCCAGTGTCTTGTATTGAAGGCTCCTACTAGTCTTTCATCAAGAGACCTCTTTCAATCTCAGAACGAACAATCCTTCAATCTCACAGTCAGGGTTTTGTTATTGCCACTAAGATATTTAATGCACCCTCTGGATGTGCTGATAATAGAAAGGCCATAAAAAGTTACGGCCTCAAGATGAGCTATTTAAAATTGTTCTGCGGACGGGGCCAATTAGTTTGATTTGGCTACATCCTCCAACATTTAAAGGCTCTATTGCACAGCGACAGCCACACAAACACAAGGAGCAAGCCTCCACTTCAAGCAAATATACAAATGGGATTTCCTGTAGCACTGTGAAATTCCGAGCCGTAAGCCTTATGCTCTTAAGTGCAAATAAGTACTTCCCCAGATCAACTGAATAACACTACTTCTTCATATTTTTGTGTGTATTTCAGGTTGATCGTCGAGTTGGGTCACATTTAGGAGTCACGTCGGCTCTGCAAATTTTGAGTCTATTTTAGAAAGTAATACTAGTTTAGTTTAGCACAGAAACTAAGAAACAACTTGCAGAAAAGGAACCAAACCACTATTTTATCATCAACACTTAGTAAACCTGTGCAAAAACCAAAAGGAGCCAATCTTAAGACCATTTCTTTCAATTTCCTGAGTCTCCAAGGGTTACCTTGCATCATCCCAAAGACTAGAGGAAATACTGTAGAGCATTTTACCTCATAACATCCCAACACGTTGATCATTGCTTTTCTGTAGTGTTTGATACGTAGCTTTAATAATCATTTCACAGAGCCTGGCTAGGCTAACAGGCTGTTCCAATACCTCTGATGATTTTATTGCCACGATTGGAATGAAACACAACTATCTTTTCATGCTTACTCAACACATGCATTATGTTAAACCCCTTATCAACATAAAGCACATTTCCCTCTCAAAAGTCATGCATTGGTTTTTCTACTGATGCATATTTAATTCACACTTTTCAGCCAAACGATCATTATCATCTTTGTTCTTGCAATGGGAGAGCAGACGATGTTCATGAAGAGAGTTCTCACTGGAGTTCTCACTGAAGCTTCAAAACTTTCCATACGCTTACAACCATCACTTATCAAATTATTGACTGACCTTTTCAAGCTAAAGATAATTGCTGGTGTGGCCGAGTGAAAAAGACACAGCAGTGCATCATTCGGATCTAATTGATTTGGCTGCTGCACTCATGAACTTTTAACTGTGATCAGCACTGTGGCAGATTGTAATCACCTGTCAATCTTTGTGATGAGTGGATTTGGGCAGCGCCCATAGATTTGAATAGGGCAATGACACCACAAGCCGAGTCTCCTGAGAGTCAGTTTGAAGATTGGTTGAGATTCAAGCTCTCCATATACTGCCTGTCTGGCTATAGAAAGCAGTGCCGTCTGTAGGAGAGCACATTCCAGGTCACCCACTCTCTGTGGGCGAGAGAGTGAGGGAGGATGGAGAGAACAGAAGAGAGAGGAAGACAAAGTGAAATGACAAACTAGAGAAAGACAATATCTATAACTTCGTAACGACCAGCCAGCCCTCCGTTCTTTTCCAGATAGAGACCCTCCAATACATATCTGTTTATTTTGCTGCCATTCCGTTGGTCGAGTGATTCATTTCCTGAATCTATATAAAGCCGTGCACTGTAGCTGTGTGTGGAGTCATTTTTGCTTTTGAAGCGCCTCAGTCTGAGAAAAAAAATAAAAGAAGAGTCAAGATCACCGTATAAAAGAGATAAATCTGTCTTGTAGACTCATCGCGCAGTCACTGGGCTGAATGCAGCCCACCTACTTTCTTTACCAACCACCTTGTTCCAGTTCTATAGAGCCATTACCGTGAATCATTCTTTTGTGAGCATCTATTGTATTTGCCTGTCGCTCAAATCCGTCCCTGTCAGATAAGCTCTGGAGTTTCTGGTCTGGAGATGTTGAGGGATTTGAAAATCCTTGCTGGCTTGGTGCTGCCGCAGGAACGACTAGACCATGACCAGGTAATCAGGATTAAGGACTGGAATAACCGCCTCAAATCATTCAACGCTTAAACAGCACCATAGGAATCAACAGTAGAACTACAACCCAAAGTGTGCCATCAGGTCTTGTTGTCATGGAAACAATGTTTTTTTTTTTCCTTTTTCTTTTTTGACCAGAAAGATTTTTTTTTCCAAGCAAAGTTGACAGTGCCAGGCTTTCATGGTTCGGTTTTTCAGTTTAGCTACGCAGCAAATTATCTGTGTGTGTTTTAAACAATTTCCATATTACTTGCGTCAGCAGGGAGCTGATGGCGGAGGGGGTGGGTGTTGGTGGGGTGGGGGGGGGCTGCTGGGTCGGTGTGATCCCTGTGGCTGCATGGCATACATCAGTTTGTGAATGGGCGACTCGGATCCTGTCGCACTTCCTGCGACTGGCTGTTTCTGAATGGCGACTCGTGTCGTCTGGCAACATTTGCAATTTCTATACTGTATATGTCAAAAATAAAAGTAGTTACGCTCGACAAAAGTCAGTTACCATGGATACAAAAGTGCCCACATCATTTTTGTCAGCGTCCTTGTATAATTGTTTTTCTTGCCTATTATTCATTTATTTATTTATCCATTTGTTTGCGCGTCTGCTTGCTGGTTTCACGCTCTAATTGGACTCCCTTTTCCTCTCTGATTCATTCCAGGAATTCTGGGCTTTAATTATCAGCCAAACATTAGAAGAGTGAGATATTTTGTCTTCAATAATTATACAGAGTGATAGCAACATGTTAGCAAACTGTTGATGCAGTGATGGGTCTCCTTTTGTTTTGCAGATATTATCACATGCTGGCATGGAAGTGAATCAGACTGGTGAGGGAAGCTGTCTCAAAGAGGTGTCTGCAAGCTGAAAACCAAACTTGAACTTCAGTGTCTGAGTGTGTGAGTCTCTGCTAACACAACAGGTTCAGGTATAGATGGCACAAAATCAAGCCCTGCACTGTGGAATCACATGTAATAACAGGGTGCATGTAGAATTCAACCAACTGGACTCTGACTGTCTTTTTTCGGACTCATTATTACGATCTAGTGTGCATTACAGACTAAACCAGGTAACCATATTCTTGAATGTGAATTTAGTGTAAGAAAATGACGCCAGTGGGGTTCCAGGTCCAGTCTGTCCTGAGAGAAAGAAAGCGTCTAATGGGTAAACATCAGGGAGGAGATGTTGGTAAGCCGGGATGCGAACAAAGAAAGCCAGTGCCATCATATTTGGAACCCCAGGAATTTTCCTCAAAAGAAAAGAAGACCATTATCCATTCTTCCCGTGGTTTGTCTCACTCTCTTTTATGTCAACGTTATGCAATTGTCTGTTTCTTTCATTTCCAGCCTCTGAGGCTCTGACGGAGGAGGATAGTGGACGTCAACAGGTGGAGATTTTTATTCTCAGGATGGAGGAGGAGGAGGAGATGTAGGAGGAAGAGGAGGGTCATGAAGTCTTCCCAGCAAGCCCTCCATTTTTATTTATTTTTTTGGAGGGGGGGGGGTAACTTCAAACTAGCTTATGACAGCTATTTCTTGTTGATCCATGGCCTGTGAACATGACCCCATGCAGAATCCACACCATCTGTCTGCAATGGGACTTCGAGGCGACACTCAGGGGGATGTGGGGAAGAGAGGATCGTCAGCGCTCCCTAAAGACCTCCCCCCCCCCCGTGCTGCAGTTTTGATCTGCTAATTATGTTCAGTTGAGACTGTGCAATTCACCCCCCTACCCCCTTCCCTCAACCCCACTTATCTCACCCTGCAGTCCTCAACAATCCCGGGATCTGTGTTTTAATTCGGGGGGGATTATCTGTATTGCGTTACGATACTGTAGTGCGCAGCGTGTCTGCCGTGAGGAGCGGAGGCGCGACGCAGCGACTTGTTTGAGGCTGAGACGCTCCGTCATTAGACACACCGAGAGACAAGAAAAGAAACCGAGAATATTGCAGGAAAAGGCGCGCACGCTCCTTCGTTTGGCGCGGCGGCACCAGGTGATGCCACAAACGACGGATGATGGTGTGCGCCATCCCGCACTTTGCGCCTCCATTCATCAGACGCACCAGGACAGGCGACGCGCAGGGGGAAGGGGGGACAGAGACGACCCGAGAGACAACCGCCGAGGAGGAGACATCAGTTTTGATGAGGTGCAAAGTTGGTGCAGCTTTTTTTTTTGTTGCTATTTTTTGTGTGGAAGGATAGACATGGCGAAATATCCCAGCCCCCGTGCGTTTTTGATATTTTCTAATGGGAAGATGAAGTCACCCAAGTCACTGCCCACTTCTCCCCTCCACCATAGCATCCCTACTCGCATTCGACCCCATTGCCCATATGTTTAATTAACAAGGCTGATGTGTAAGTACCTTCAGCCAGCGAAGCGTGGGCGGGCGGGCTGCGGGGTAAAGAGACAGCCGTAGAATATTTCCTTATTTCTTTCCGCTCGGGCGCTCACTCACTCAGCTGCCGGAGCATCACCTCTACCGAGCGGCGTAGAGAGCTGCAAAAATAACTCCAGCCGTTCAAACTTGTACCGAATTGTTGGGGCTGAATTTCTCTTTCTTTTTTTATTTTTTTTGTATTTTTTTTATTTCCCTTTTTTAGTTTTTTGGGGTGTTTTTTAATTTTTCTTTTTTTTTTGGAGAGCGGTGCCTCGTTCGGATTGCGCGTGAGAGAGAGAAGCAAATGGATGAGTGAGAGTGAGTGAGTGAGTGAGTGAGTGAGTGAGTGAGTGAGTGAGGAAAAGAGAGGGAAGCGAGTGCGTGTGTGAATATATGTGTGTTTGATGTTATTTGTGACGGAATCCCCCCCTTCAGTCTCCAAGAGTCGGAGCGCAGCGGAGGGACGGAGGACGAGGAGGCGGCGCGCCGACCTGTCCACGACACTGCGGAACGCGCGGAGCTCCCGCCGCTGGAGATTCCGAAACCAAGGCTTATTTTGGATTCTAGAGTCTAACTGATCCCATCAAAAGGCCCTTTTCCGCCCCCCCCCCCACTTTCCCCCCCTCCCTCCCAGTCCGTCTCCGCCGTTGAAGGAACGGTGTTTGACAGCTAAACCGAGAAGGAATTACAGCCACTGTGGAAGAGGTGAGGGTGGAGGGGGGAAGTCTTCACCGGCGGACAGGTGGATTTATCCGTGTGGTGTTGTGGTTTTTTTTTTTTTTTTTTTTGGAAGGGGTGGGCGACTGGATGGAGGAGACATTGATGGATTAATTTGACGGGGCCGGGGTGGGGGGAGAGTCATATGTGATACCCACTCCTGCCGAGGGCACCCGAATGGAGTAACAGGCTGCAATGTCATCTCCACCTGGCCGCCTGGAGAGATGTGTCACGGGAATGGGGTGAGTTAGCGTCATTTATTTTTGGCATAGCTTGGTGATAACACCCCCCGCCCCAACACCAACCTCTCTCTTTCCCTCTCTCTCTCTCTCTCCTGGGGTGACGCGGACAACGAGCAGCAACTGTCGGGGTTCAGCGGTTTTAATATCTGCCGCACACTCATACACACACACACACTCTTTCTCTCCCTGAAAGTGGAGCAGAGGCGGGGTGGGTTGTGTTCCTCTCTCCGTTCGTCCGAGTCGAGTCCCCGACACACAACCTGCTGCATGCCCTACATAGACGAGCCCGGTACGGTACGGGGGAGAGGAGAGAAGCGTGAGGGGAATATTTGCTTCGGAGCCACAAGCTGTTTTTGACGCGCTCGCTCTCCCCCTCTCTCTCTCTCTCTGGCGCGCACACGCATTTGTGCGCACGCACGCTCCATCTTTCACTCTGTCGCACACACACACACACATACACACACACTCACTCAAATATGCCTTCCACACCATGTCACCTTTGCATCCATCCCTCCAATAGATTCCTCCAATGATATCCACGTTGAAACGTGGAACAGCCTTGCGCACCGGAGTTCCAAAGATAACGCGCTTAACGACGCGTTACGCGCGCACGGAGAGTCAAACTCACGCAGAACACGAGAAATACCATCCCGAGCTAATGTCTGACGCAAACTAACATAATGCTCATAGTTCGCGCAATCACATTTATGGGCATCTTCCTGCGCGCCCCCTCCATAAGAATCAAATTCAACAAGTCGATCTATTCCATAACTTGTGTATTTTTTTGTTTGTTTTACAAAAATATTTTTTTCTTGTCTTTCAGATCAAGTTTAAACACTTTTCCTCTGGTTTGACTGACGCCTTGAGAAGGAACCAAAATGCCAGCGAACGCACAAGTCACGGTGGCCCCCAGCTGGGGCCCTCGCACCGCGGCAGCAAAGCTCAACATTCAGCCTACGGAATGCGCAGAAGAAGGCGCAAAACCCCTTCGACCGCAAACCTCCAGCAGCCGAGCTTTGTGACACCGAAGGTAAGGTCGGTGACGGT
Organism: Antennarius striatus; assembly: GCF_040054535.1. Lineage (NCBI taxonomy): Eukaryota > Metazoa > Chordata > Actinopteri > Lophiiformes > Antennariidae > Antennarius > Antennarius striatus. The sequence goes on from NC_090783.1 coordinate 2,687,512, forward strand.
AACGGAGCTGGGGGGGGTGGGTTGAGACGCACTCCCCGTCACAGACGCGGCACGGCGCTGCGCGACGCTAAGCGGCGCTGTTGCATTACATTATCCGCGGCTGCCCGACGAGAGTCCGTGTAATGAATTCACATCTCAAATTACAGTTTTCAGGCTTTGAATGCAGTCACGTTGTAGAAACACATTTTCTCCCGTTACCCACCCCCCCACCCCCGCTTCCCGTGCCAAGTCTGACACACGAAGTGGCTTCTCCTGCTCTCAGGGACATGGAGGCTATTACGCACACGCTCCCACCCCCCAACCACACACAAACACACACACACACACACACACACACACACACACACACACACACACACACACACACACACACACAGATGTTACACAGAGAAAACTACAATATAAGAGTCTGACATGTCTCGCTATAACACCACGACAAGACATAGAGTAAGAATCGAATTTTCATAACTCCTGTCGGCAGAGCTTCATCCCTGATTTTTTTTTTCTGGATGCTTGTAAATTTATCACAATCATTCAGGGCAAATCGTCATTCAAGTCACCCCAGACTCCTGGTGGTGGAGTGGAAGGCTGGGGAGAGAGACTGAGGATGTGCTCAGCAGTAGCCTATTTTCTTGAATAGTGGGATAACACAAAAGGAGATCAACTCTGCAGGGCATAAACGCAATAGAGTGGGGAGCAGTGAATGTCGAGAGCTGTTGCTGTCTTCATTAATATAAATATCTTGTGAGAGGTTGCAATGAATTCTGGGTGTGATGTCACCACACCTTTAAAACCTTAACGTTATTTTGTAGCAGGCCTTGTCTCCTTCTTCCTGTCGAGGGTTTCCTGTTCAGCTGGGTGACATAAAGCACGTTTGTCTCATTAAGTCACGACTGAAACAAAGCCAAGCCTGAAATGTATAAAAATGCAGAGTCCCATGTTTGATTCCAGCAGGATAAAGTGCTGAAATGATTTCGCTAAGCTGTTCGCTGAACCATCTCCATTGCTGGCAAAACAGGTACCGTAGTTCAGAATTCACTGCCTCCTAACAGCTTGCGAGTCTCGTCGGATCTGAGCCTGTGTTGTTCTGTTCCTCTGCAGTTAAAGCCACTTAATCCCTCACATTAAATGTCCTGTTCTCAACATGTTATTGTGCCGCCTTTTAACAAGACGGCCCACTTGAGATTATTTCCAATGGCGCCTAACTGGAAGCTGTGTTGTTGACGAGACATCAAGTTCTTGTACCAATCTCGGTAGCCAGATCCCAAAAAGGTGATATTCTATTTAATGACTCGGTGTAATGCAGTTCTTTTGTAAAGGTATATTTATCAGCAGAAGTTTCCTGCTAAATAAAAAAAGGGAGCAAAAGCTGAGCAATCAGATCCGCCTGTGTCTTTCCTGGCCTCGCTGTTTTTTGTTTCTTTCAGGGGGTTTTTTTTAGTAGCGTGGAGACATTTTTAGAGCCAGAGCACAAAATTAGTCCAAAATCTACATATGCCTGCGAGTGAGGAGAGGTTCAGACGCATTCATGCAGAAGTCTTCCTCTTTTAATGAAAGATTTAATTTTTGAACTCCTGTTAAATTATTAGCTGTAATGAAAGTATTGCAATTATTACTGCACTGTCACTGTGATACATCCCCGAAAGAAGAGTCGATCAGCAGTGTGGTTTAATCCCTAAACTGACTGTTAGATCAAAACCTTTCTGAATTCCATCGCTCTGGTGTGTCAGTTTCAGGTTGTTTTTTTTGCTATAGGATATGGTTGTGTTGGGTTTTTTTTCAAAGGCATTTCAGTCGCGCTCACACTGGAAACCAAATGGGAATCATCACATCCTCTTTTTTTCTACCCCTGTTTTCCTGAACGTATAGAGGATCCTAGGTAGGAGTAGGCGATTCAAATCTAGAGCTTAAGAAGAATAATTATAAAGACGCTTAAAAAAAGAGACAAGCCAAAGAACCTGTGGGTGGAATTCGCACCTTTCTGCCCTGCATTGTAGCTGCATTTGCCCTGAAGGGGGTATCGACATAGCCTGAGATAAGAGCTACAGAAAATAATCCACTTATCTGCACACCAACCATTTTTTTGGTTGGTTGTCGCTCATGACAACCTGTTCGTTGTGCAATGGTTGTGCCTGGAACGTTAAAAACCCAACCACGTCCTGTGCTGCATGGCATCAGGTGATCTTGACCCGGACGACATTCCGCCACCAAACGTTGGTTCCATTTAATAGAGGTCGATGGATCGAGGACTTTTACATCAAGAGCGGAAAAGTCTATTGCCATAATTGACGTTTTTGTTCGGCTAACGCTTTAAACTTGGACGTAGCTCCCTGTTTTTTGTTGTGTTTTTTTTCTACAAGCTAATATAATCAGGAATACAGGTCTGGAATAAAGCAATTCATACAAGTAATCATGAAAATAACCACAGTGGATGGACGTTTTGATGGATTTCCTCTCTGGTGTTTGTGAGTTGGTCTCCTCAGGGTGGTTGTGAAGCCGTCCTTGTGTCCCCGATGCCTCCACAACCTCCAGCAGGAATCGCTCTCGTCTGCTCTGTTGCTTCCTCCCGTTCCGAACCTTAAATGTAGTCTCATGATTTACCTCCGCCCGTTCCAAATGCCGTTACTTTAACGATCAGTTTTATGCTTAATGTAACCAACCTTAATGTTATAGTAGCAAAATGGAGACAGCATGCTTTCTCCTTTGGTCTGATGCATTATTGATGCCGCGCTATAACCAACAACCTGCCACATATGAAGTTAAGTCTTCTTTAAATATGAATGACAGTGACATTACCTTGACTTCACGTATGGAGCCTAATGTAAAAGACGCTGACCTCCATTAGAACCACGGTTCACCAAGGAGGATGGATCGGAAGATGTTCCATCGAGCCCTGATTAGCCCCTCAGTGGCTAACGAATCAAACGCGTTCTTGTCCAACGTTAGGCAAGTGTTAAACGTGATGTCCGGCCTTCACAGACGATGTCTTTGTAATTACCGTCACAGGTCAATCGCCTCACACACACCAAAGCCTGAGAAGATAAAAATTAGCGTTTTCATTTTCCTCGCAATTACCAATGAAAAGAACTGAGTGACATATGATAATGACTCATTTGACCCCCCCGGGTGATCTTTTGAATATTGAGGGGTGATAGTGCAAACGGAGGCACAAGTTAATAACCCAAAAGCCTCTTAAGAACATGCACCGTTTAATCATTTAATCAAAACACAGTTTGTGGTCTCATTTATTGAGTTAGTGAGCCACAGTGTTATTAAGGAGGGTTTGAGTAATGCAGGTTTTTTAACTGATGATTTTGGAATGAAGACGGCTGATGTTTTATGATGAAGCTCCAATTTGACCTTTTCATCCCTCGGAGCACAAATATTAATAATTTTGATGCTTTAATTGATAAGAATTACTGTCTGTCTACATGGTCATGTTGGATTATTTAATCCTAAATAATTGTATTCGATATCAACTGCAAAAATCATCAGGATGCTGGATTAGGATCATAATTAACAGTGGTAGCATCCTTATACTAGTGCACACGGCGCCCCCTGGCTAACAGGTCGATGTTTTAGGGCAGGGGTGTCAAACTCATTTTTACCGAGGGCCACATCAACATAATGGATGTAATCAAAGGGCCAGATATAACTTATAAGTGTAACTAAATGTAACTCAATGTAGTGTAAAATAAATGTAACTACTCCTTAATATTAAATCACTGAATTTATTACTCATTCAAGTTACAAACATTACAGTTACACAGAAAAAAGTATGTTTCTCTGTTATAACATAAATCCTTTTAATTTGTCAGGTTATTAAACCCACAGAACTCCATCAATCAAGGATCAAACTATTCAAGAGAATAAAGAAAAGTAACATCAAACACAAGTTAGGACATTAACTTTGTTCAAAACGTTTTTGTCGGAGACTCTGACCTTTTATGCTCTAGTGGGCTACATAAAACGAAGTGGCGGGCCACATTTGGCCCCCGGGCCTTGAGTTTGCCACATGTGTTTAAAGGGTTTATTCTCATTACACACCTGTATTAGCGTTGTCACCATATTCTCCTCCTGCTCAAGATTCCAGATACATCTTATCCGGTTCCAGTTTTTCAAAACATTACAGATAGGATTTAAATAATCGGATTGGAAGAAATCTGAAATTTTTTAACAAATATATATATAAAAAAAATAATTATTGCTTTTGCGCAGGCTAGGATTTGGTTTTGGAAATAAAACCATACTTTTTCTAATCAATCTTAAAACTTCTGTCTGTGTTCTGCATGACTCAAAGGCAGATCATTTCGATGGAGAAAATGAGGATAATCTTGATCCTAGTTGAGAGGTGGTTTCAGGGTGGATTTAGAGAAGCATAAAGGAGCTGTTACTAAGAAATTGCCACTTATACATCTTGACTGTGAATTAAAAACAGCATTTCAGATTTCTGTTTTAATCTGCCTAAATGACTCTGTGTCAGACGGATGGACCGGGTCGGGAACTGATGAATATCACTTTGATTCTAATGACGTTGGGATTATGAGCTCATTATGTCATATAGGAGAACAGGAGTTTTGTTCTGGATTGTGTTTCTTTTATGACATTCAGGGTTTACCGAGTTCTGAGATAAGAATCTGTGGATTTCAATAAATGTTTATATGCTGGTAGATCATGATTGGCTGGATGGGAACATCACATCCCAACGAGCATCATCTTTAACAAAACACGTACAAAAGGTGAAGAGGTCCATTATTAATGAACACAAAATATTGATCAGCGTGTCTTTAATCTTCTTTGTTACCTTTAAACAGCATCAATATTGATAGTCAGTGGCCGTGGTTAAAAGAACGACGGAAGCAGATGCGCCCGTCTTTGATGCCAGCGTTCATCTTTCAGCTGGAAGCTGGAGGCTTTCAGGAGGGCGGATGTTTCTTTTCGGTTGGTGACCCCTGTTTGAATAGCGTGCTTTTGAATTAGCTCGATTAGTACACGGCACAACATGTGGCTTTGCGAGCAAGAGCATTCCCAGCCTCCCAGGAAGATCACTTGTTACCTGAAACGTTTTACACTTTGTCAGTCGGTGGATTTCTCCCTGCTCCGAAGAGGCTCGGGAGCCGCGGCCGTCCTGACCCCCGTCATATTGATCAATGTAACACCTGAAAACCTGCTCTCAAATTTGATGCTTTTACACCAGAGTTTGATTCACACTGCCATCACACAGCAGAAGTGAAGACATTCTTTCCTATTTCAATTTTTTGTTGCTATGAGCAACAGATCTCTCAGCTTCTTCTGCTACATATATTAAGGCACATTAACTTAATGCATTGTTGAGGTGGTTAATATATTTAGAATGAATTATACAATACCATTCCAGAAGAGATAATGGACTTAAAAATTGCATAAATTGAGCTGAATGATGATGTTTGACTAGAGCAAAAGCCAAAAGAGGATGGTAAGAGAATAGTTTGTGTGATTCTATTCATAAGTGCGCAACTACATTATGAAAAGACAGCATTAACTGCAATGATGTTAAGTCTGTAAGGAATTTAATCAGTTGGCTGCAGAGCAAGCAAAGGACATTTTCCTCTCCACATTTCCTCATGCTCACAATTAATTAGTTGTTCAATTTTGAGCGTTCATGAAAACAGTAAAAATCTTGTTATCATATTACAGACTTCTACAAAAATAGTCTTTTTTAGTAAATATTAACAGAGTTGAACACAAAACCTTTTACAAACTGCTTTGAATGACTCTTTTCCACGAGAGCACAGAACTTAATTTGAAATGTTAAACCTGCTGCTGAACAAAAAGACAAAATGATTTCCAACCAAAAGGTGAAAATTTTTAATTTTTAAAACTGCAGCAATGAATTTTCTCTTTAACTACTCAAATCAACTCTCAATACAGAGAAACAAGGGTAATAACCACTGTGGGAGCTCCAAACTTTGGCCGAAGCTTTCCTTCTGTGAAGCCAGAAAAACAGAACACATTGTTCAAACATTGTGTCTCATTCTGTCTTCTGAAAGTTGCTTGCTGGCATCATTCACCGAAAAGTCTCCAGGCTGGTTTTTGGGTGTAGAGGAAGCGGCTTAGAGACTGTCTTCGGCGAGACTTTTCAAATGTTATCAGATGAAATCAATCAAATCGCGATCATGCTGCCTGAATGTTCTTTCCTGTCTCCCCACAATGCATTTTGGGCCAGTGTACATCTTGTTTAGTGTCTTTAAATGTCTCAAATCTGTGATCAGGCTGCAGACTGACTCAGAATCCGTGGTTTGTTCCAGGGAAGAGACACCGCAGGATGGGTTCTACTCAGTTTTTCTTTGCCAGCACAGCTTATCTGGAGAGTTTTATACCAGGATTGTTCTAACAACAAACATTTTCAAATTACTGGGCTTATTTATCCGAGAACTCAAGTTTAACCTAACATTTCTAAGCTGCTACCATCACTCCACTGCCTTTAAACTCTAAGCACATGAGATCTAAACATCCATGTCTAATTCTTTTCATAACCATCCAAACAGCCCAACAGTTGCTGAACAGAATTAGCCAACAATTTGCATGCCTGATCTCTTTTTGTTGGCGTAATCAGCAAGCAAACAAAGATGCTCAGACAATAAATGCATTCATGCTTGTTGACACTGTGGCTACAAGCTAAGTTTTGCCGCCGTACTGCTTGACAGTCTGCCCATTGGTCGCCATCGCCGTCACGCCACCGATCAGAGAGCAATGTCACGGCTTCGAGCCAATAAGATTTGAAATGAAATGCTTTGGTTGGGTAGATGTTTAGCTGCCCGCCGCCAGCTGAAGGGCGTAGCTGCAAATACAGTAATTAAGTTGCATGAGGTTAACACCTTTCTACTCTGACTGAACGTGCAAACTGCTTCACAACACGTGCCAGCATTCAGCCACGCGAAGCAACGTTTCCACCTGCTCGTCATAAGTGGGAACCGTTCACGCGTTCACTCAGCAACCGATGACACATGCAGGCTGCAGGGACCGGGGATCGAACCGCTGACCCGCCGATAAGTGTCCGTCTGCTGCACCTCCTGAGCCCACTAAATGAATACAACTATTACTAATAGTCATATTAATGGTTAACATGACTAAAACGCGTTTACAAAGGTGATAACATGTCGTTTGTTAACAGTTTGACGCTGGAAATTTTGAGTTTGGGTGCACAGATTTGTCGCCTGCATTAATACAGGAAAAACCGTAACCGATTATTGGATGCACACCTTTAGGATGAATATATGGAACTGAATTCTGTCCAATTGTCTGTTCCATTTTTAGTTTTTATACTCCCACTTTTCTTCCACCTTCCCATGATGCTCTGCTGCTTACATTTCAGATTACAGTATATTTATAACGGCATTCTCCCAAAGAGCTGTAATCATGCATTATTTCTGCCACACTTAATTGCAGCTCATAGTTTCTCACTGTACGGCATTATTACAGCACAATATTGCTCATTTTTCACTGTAAATTTACATCAGTTTTCCACTGCTCCTAATTTACATGGCGCTCAGATCAGTGATGCTACAGTGGATTTTTATACACCCACCCCAGGGTGAGGATTCACTGCTTCCCCTGGAGATGAAACACATGGATCTGATAAATACTGAATCAAGACACAAAAACTAACAAAATGTGTTATTGATTTCACTACGTTAAACATATTTACACACATTGAGTTGTATGTGACAGCTATGGAAGCAACAATGCTGAGGCTGTTCTGTCATATGTAGAGCATATTGACAGCGAAGAAACTAAAATGCATCAAAACGTAGTCAAGGTTTAGAGGAATCATCAAATAAAATCAGACTTGATTTCCGCACGACTGAGACCTCGATTACTCCGTGATTTCGGGTGTCAGTTTACATTCGTTTTTTTCCTGCGTGATCTTGTTGAGCGCTCTGCCAGGCAGCGAGACGACGTGGCCAAAAATACCCCCCCCCCAAACATCCACAAATCATCCAAAAAGATATCATTACAGGTATAATACTCCGCTCCACGCTGGCGACAGGCGCTGTCAGGGCATCTGGTGATGTGGGGATGTTTGAAACCGCTGTCTCCTCCTGCCAGGTGGAGTTTTAACAGCAATGAGCATCAAGAACCATATGCTGGCCAGACTATGGTACCCAGACATTTAGTAACGGGATTGTTTTTTAAAAAAAAAAGCTGCCTTGACTTTTGGCTTCACTTTAACGATATTTAATAGTGCATATCTCTGTTACATTAATTCATAACGGCTTTATTTAAATGTGACTGGACCACAGTGGAAAGAGCCAGGAGGCTGAAAAAGCGACGAGGCCGGCAGCGGCTTCATCAGCGACTGGTTGTGAAACTTTGCTGTTGATGTCTCGGCTAATGGCCGTCGTGAGCACGAGGGATGCTTGCCCCCACTTCTGCAAAGTAAATCTGCTTCCACATCATTCTCACTTTTAATTAGATGTAGAACTTTACTACCTGTGAAAAGAATATTCCACTGTGCATTTGGGACAGAATGATTCTACAATCTTTATATACATATATATATTATAGGTGTTGATGGAGTATACGGTGTGCAATTATGAAGGCTTGGACTGTTGTGGGACTGCATTTGATAGTAAATGTAGTATTTTGTGTTGTATTTGGGAAAACACTTTCAGTAACTGTTGCATTAACGTATTTATAATTTGATTTAGTCAGTGAAAACAATGCAATCATACACACTGTTAATATTTAAACGCAGCTGACATGAAATAAAATTAGGCCCAATTAAAATGTCCATAATATTATTCATCTGGAGTTACGGGCTGTTTGTCATTCCGCGTGTGTCTGCTTTGAAAAATGCATTATCGGCTGTTTTACTTCCTTTACTTATTAACAGCAACAGAATAAATTACCTGAATTAATAAATGTCTTCCCTTCCATCGATGGTATTGATTGAGCCGTGCATTATTCATGAATTAAATCACATCTAAATTGAGTTTTTCCCATAAAGGTTAAAAGCAGAATAATTCCATCATTACATCAGATTGTCTAACAAGGCTTAAGGATGATTGTCTACAATGTCCTGTGTAATTTTAATGTTTCAGGTCCTTTGAATAATTAAAGGCATGGAAAATTAAATATTTACAAGGATGGCCGGGTTTTAGCTGAACTAATCTTGTAGTAAGTTCCTTCACATACACTTTTAAATGAATATAATTTAACTGACATTCTGTCACACAAACAAACAACTCCTTGAAACTTGTGCAGAGTATTTGTCCAAATAACGTACTCCATCATTAAACCCGGACTACAACATATTTATGTTGTTATAGCATTATCATACTGCAAACACTTGCATCTTATGCTTTATAATTAAATTTAAGTGCCTTTCTAATATAAAATATAATGGAACTAGAGAGTTAATTCGTCTTTGTTCCATCTATTCAAGGTCAGAATTATCCACACGTCCCCATCCTGGCAGAGATTCATAACTTAACTTCATTTTTCCTGCCCTCTCTCCCCCCTTTTCTTACCCCTCCCATACCTTTTACCATTTGGCGTCCTCCACAGGGGTTGCTTTCTGCACTTGCTTTACATCCTGCCGCACAGAAACACAAATACCCTCAAAGTCAAACACACAAACACGGACATAGTTACACACACACATACACACACACACACACACACACACACACACACAAAGGAAGTTAGAAAAACACACAATGCAGCTCCCCGGTGAATGTATCCTTTCTGCTGTTTGGCATTGTCCTTGTTTATTCATATTTATTACCACTAAAATATGAATGACAGGAGTCTCTCGGAGTTTTTTTTTTTTTTAACTCCCCTGGTTCTACTGGCACCACAAGCATGCAAAATAAGGACAGGATTGGCCAAAAGCGTGTCCCCTTGACACGTTTACGTGCATGTATTTCAGCACATTGTTGAAATTTTGATGTGGAAAAAAGGCGGTGGGGTTGTTAGAACACCGACAATGTCTAACAGGCGAGCAGCTTCCCCCCAAGATAAGAAGGGAAGCATTCAGAACTTATATCAGCTTTAAACAAATACATCTGACATTTCAAACAATTCTCTCCCACCGTATTCTGTTGTCAAATCAAGACGGTAAACATCTGTGTTTGCACTTCGGTGTCTGGGTGTGTGGATGATGATACAGTCAGCGCTTTGGTAAATGCAAAAGCAGCCAGCGGAACATATCCACCCTGATGCTCCCGGGTCAGAAACGACTTATTTAAGTTCACCTTTAATAAGATTCTTCTGTGGGAATCTTCCATAAGTGAAAACAATATGCAAAAATCATTTCTTACTAATAAAATGCATCCATGTCTAATAAAATATACAACATATGGCGCCTTGAGCACAGGAAGACGGGGCTCGCACATTGTTCCTTTCATTAAATTACGTATCTGACATGAATAGTAAGTAGTAGTAAAAGACATAAAATGAACCATTAATTGTTTTAATGAACAAACAAGGCGCAACGTGCCACCGACAGCCATTAGAGAAGTAAATTAAAGACGTCACTGACAAATGAATATTCAAATTAGGTGGAAAAACATGACAAATAGATCCAAACTGCATAATTTCAAATTTGAAGATAATAAACTTTGGATTATATCGATTTTAACAAAAGTATACGTATAGACAGAATGAAAAAAACAAACTCTGAACCTGCAAAATTCATCATTGTAAAATTATGATGTGTCTAGTATTCAGGCTTCAGGGCATCAAACCGCAAATCAAAGCGTACTCATTAAACAGAGCCATTTTTAAAAAAAGGACAGATATGCTAACGTTTTAGGAACAAAAGAGTATTTGCTTGAAGTGGAAAAGGTTAAAAGCACTTCATAGTGTGCAATATTTCACAAGAAAAACACGGCTAATCTTTGATCTAATCTGTGTACCTGATAAACAAAGCAATGTGCGATATTTTAAAAAAGACTCTCTTGAAGCCTTTCAGCAACAAATGATGCATTTCAGGATACAAGCACAGTAATCCTCCTGCAGATCTTCCATTTACATGAGCCTTAAACTCACATTATGCACTGGCTGTTAGCGACAGAGCAAAACACTAACCTTGCTAGTGTTGTCAAATTGCATTGGTTAGCAAATAAAAAAAAAAAAAATCAATCCTACAGCTAGACAACATAAAATCCATGCATGTTATATTTCTAACAGGTGCACCGGCCTGGAAGTACATTTCGCCTGTTGTCTGAGACATAGCTGGCGTGTGATCGCTGAAGTATGTCTCTTTTCTTCATGCACATGCATGTAGAATTGAAAGGAGGTTCGCACAAACAACAGAGGGAGATCGGATGAACGAGGCACGCTCTGGTCCATTATATTAAATCATTTTCTTAAAGGGTCAGTTTTAAGGAGGAGAGTTGTTTGCCTCTGATGCAGAGCCAGATTTGAAGAGGTGTACTGAAGGAAGAAAATTAATAAGCCTGCATTTGACAAAAAAATCACCATGACAGCAGAAATGCAGAGGAGAGCCACACTGAATTATTTAGAAATTGGACCAACTTGCTTGTTAAAAAAAAAAAAAAAAGCGCAGTAATGATAAACAGACACGACACTGCAATATTTCTTTTCGAATAAATAACAATGGAATGCAACGTTTTAAATTATTTAAGCTCAGCTTGAATATGAAGTGTTGGGCGACTGCACCCTCCACACATCTTTTAACTTTTAATTGTTCCTTTCCATCAAAAATCGTGTTATCAGTTGATAGATCTGCCAATTATTACCTCATTTTCAGCTTAATTGTGAATTTGTTTTCAATTTCAAGTTTCGTTTCAAGAAGATTATCATTTCAACACATCTGCATCGGATTTCACTTTCCTGGGCTTGAACTGGAGAGATCTTGTGTAAAATATAAAAAATATGAAAGCACCTAAAAGAGAGTCCCAGTTACTGATAATTAGCTGCTGTTTAAATAAATCAAAGGCTAATTTCATGCACATCAGGAGCAGAAATATGTACATAAATCTGGCCCTGAATCTCAGAGTTTGGAACTGGATTCTACGGGGGATTAACTAACCAAACTGAAAATGAGAGCAGGAACTGTGGTGGAAAATATGGTGGTGACACATTTAAGGTTGGCAGCTGTAATCATATCCCACCTCAGCACACAGGAGCACCAAGGCCCAATGCTTAAAAAGTAATCGGTTCAAACTGGAGGTATAATTTAGGGTTTGGGTCCAGGAAATGAATGATAGACCATTTCTATGTTTCAAAACAGTTGAAATCCATTCAAAGTGAATGAATTCAGTTCAGAGGGAAGCTTGTCTTCCAGTGGGAACGCTACAATCTCTTTCAGTCTACTTCCAGACCCTAAAAAGGTTGAGCGTTTGCTATTTTGGGACGGCGTATCACTATAAGTTATTTGGAGGGGGGGGCTAACCGCGAGCCTGATCTGTGTTGTCATCTCCAGACTCTGCGAAGAGCTGCTTCGTTGGCGATGAACACGAAAATGAAAGTGTGGACTGATAGATTTAAGCAATTATACTCACATGAGCTTTATTTAATGGGAGATGGAGTCAACATTGTTGAACCAAAAAATTTGCTTCTATGTGAAGGAAAATCACTCTGGGTGGCGTTCCGCTGGGCGTGAAGATGTCTTCTGATTCATTGTCACTGAGTCAGCTTGAGGGCCTCTGAATGCCAGCTCCCATTTGAGCTCTGGGTGTGTGTGTGTGTGTGTGTGTGTGTGTGTGTGTGTGTGTGTGTGTGTGTGTGTGTGTGTGTGTGTGTGTGTATATGTGTGTGTGTGGATTCTAGCTCTGAGTGAGACATCCTTCTCCCAAATGTAGCATTAACCTCAACTGAGAAGCATTTTACTGCAAAACATCGACTGAAAGTACGATATGATGTGCACCAGTGATGGAAGGATCCTAGACGCGTATGAGGCAGAACAGTGTTCCAGATTTGGTATTAGCATAAATGCTAACAGAATGCAAAACATAACCCCCTTATGACTTCTATTTTTTTATTTTATTTTATTTTATTTTGGGAATCTGAGCAGAGGAGTCAGCAGATGTGGTTTTTATCAAATCCCGTAACACAGTTTTTACTACTATGATGACCATTCTGGAAGCTGTAGCACAGCACACCCCGACTCTCTGGTTATGTTAGCTCTGATGCTAACTCCAGGGAAAGTTAGTGTAATCTTGTCCCATTGGTTGGAGCTGACACTAATTCCCTGGGACAGGAGTGTAGCGGTGTGTGATTTAGCGGCGTATGCTAAGTGCTGCTGGAGCTGCAGGCTAGTCTGTGGGCACCAGGGCAGAGAGAGCAAACCGGCGAATTACTGACTTGACTAACTGTCCTGATTAGACCGGGTGTGAGATGACAAGGATCAGAAACACACACACACACACACACACACACACACACACACTAACCCGGTTAAAGACAGATTGGCAGAATTAGAGAAAGCAACTCCATTAGGAGAAAACCACGAGATAAATACGATTAGCAGACTTATTCAGAGGTAGTCACCTCCGAAGAGGGGAGGATGAAGAGATTCAGAGACTGTAGGTTAATTTTGCGGACGTGATGTTTCCTCCTGGGGTGTTTTTCAGCTCTGCTGGACTGTGGTGGTGTAAAAAATTGGCTGAGATGCAACGTAGCATTCGCATCATGGTTTCATTAGCTCTCATCCAGCCCGAGGCATTTCACACTGCATTTCCTCTTCTCATCTGCTTCCCTTAGATCCGCTCACAATACAAGAAAAGGTAACCGTCTCACGCGAGGAGCTTAAACTCCTCTGCATTAGCCGGAAAACTTGGTCAGGATATAGAGTTGAAATAAATGTTATTTTTTTCATGTGACTGAATGTTATTGATTTATTCAGACACTTGTATGCCTTCAGCAATTTGGAATAGTTCTTCTCATACCCCCTCCTGACGGGAGTAAAATCAGATTACATTTATTTCAGGCTTATTTTATCCATTAATAGCTGGCACTTTACTTTGAACATCGCCTACAGGCACAGATTATGTTGAAATAAAGGCAGACAGTGAGAGAGAGATTTAGGGCATCTCATGACGGCCTCGACTCGAGACGTTAGCTTTAACTCTCGTCTCCTGTTGGTCACCCACTTTGAAAGGAACGGATTTTTGGAATGTGTGATTGGAATAATGCGCAGTTCATCATATTCATCAGGTCATGTTCGTCATGATCACATCACGATGAGTCTTGAGTTATTGATGAGTTTGGACTGACATCACAACTCGATTTGGCCTATCAGATAATCGGGTGGGCGTGTCCGAACAGCGCCTGAACCGGTGCCTCTAGTTACCTCACATACAGTGATCAGTGTGCCTGTTCTTATTTAGGGAATTCGGAAATTTCGGTTTGTCAGATTTTATTATCTCCGTTACCATGGTTACGGTTTTGAACGTCAGCACATTATAGATCTCCATTGTTAATAATGGATTTTTCAACGGGTTTTTTTCAGGACACTCTTGAGGACACGTCTCCACGATGTACCAGACAGCCACCGTTTGATGTTTTGGGAATTTTAAGTGTTCTAATTATTTCATTATTCAGCTCCCTGCTGCGTTTTTGTTAACCCATTCATACACCAGAGGAGACTGGAGGACTTTTTCTGTCTCCAGAGCTGCAGGCCGCCGGTTTTTCAACTAGAAGCCACTGCCGTGAAGGAATATTTTTGAAGTCTGAAGATATCAGACATGAATTCAGTCTGAAATTGTCTTGTTTCATACAATCATGGACTGAGGAACAGGGCTGATCTCTCTGCTGATCTGAGAGGTCTGAGAGTGTTTTTACCTCTAATGAAAAAAATGGATGAGAAGATCATAACATGTAGAGCGCATGCTTCACATGTATGCAGCCCCAGGTTCAGTCCCTGGCATCTGCAGCCCCACTGGGGCACAAACCAGTGTCAACTGGATGCCAGTCCCAAGACCTGTTGCAGCTGGAAGGGCATCCAGTGTAAAAAACTTTGCCAAAAATACACAAGCAAGAATGGAAGATTATCACATGTATTTCACACTCTTCTTCTTCTTCTTCTTCTTCTTCTTCCACTGCTTCTTGGCCACATACTCTGCTGTAAATATCAAGTATACTTTCATTACAGGCTGAGTGTTCGTATAAATTTTGCCATTATTTGTCACTCCTACGTAAATCTTGCGTCCCTCTACATGCAGTAGCACTGAGTGAAACAGTTTATTCAGCTCAATGCGTCTCTACTTATATAAACGTGGACAGACGCTTCTGGCTTCCCATCATTTTGTGAAATTAAGCCGTCAAGAGGAGGAAAAGGAGAGAGGAGTCTGCACCATAGGTGTAGGGATTATGTTGTCTAGCACCTGCATTCGCCGTTTGACTTTTCAAAGACAGTTAAGCACAAAAAAAGACACCAGAATGCAAGAAATTTAGTGTCTAATTCTCAAATCCTCACGCCTCCTTCCTGATCCCTGCTTGGGGTTCACGTCTGGTTTGTGTGTGTTTTTAGGGTACGATGGGTGTAGTGGGCTGGATGCTGCTCCTACTCACCCAGATGATGGTGCCTGTGACATCCCAGAAGCCTCCAGGGCTTAGCGTGGGTGTGATTATGGGTCAAACGCGTCACGTTTCCGATCAGCAGCTCCGCCCACCGCGGCGCCCTGAAGATCCCCTCGACGTTTCCGTGGTGGCGTTGAGGATCAACCAGACTGACCCGAAGTCTGTGATTACACAGGTGAGAAACACACACACGCACACACACACACACACACACACACACACACACACACACACACACACACACACACACACACACACACACACACACACACACACACACACACACTCTCTGTGGTGTTGTTTGACGGGTGACTTTGTGTTTCCCTGCCCACAGGTGTGTGATCTCCTGTCACGCACTCGTCTTCACGGTATTGTGTTTGCTGACGGCACCGATCAGGAGGCTATCGCCCAGATCCTCGACTTCCTCTCCGTTCAAACACAACTTCCTGTTCTGGGAGTTCACGGAGGATCCTCCATGATCATGGCCGACAAGGTTAGCACCCGTGATGCACGCCGGCCGGCCCACAAAACACTGCTGCTTTTTTACACACAGCAATTATGTTCCTGACATCATTCAAACACACATTTTTTTGTCTGTTCTTTCGCGGTTTGGTCCAACTTTAGCAGACACCATCTAGAAAAACCACTTTCTGTGCTTTGTGAAGTGTAAAACCAGACGGTTAGGTAAACATGAATATTTGCTTCCTTTGAATGGGGGTCTAGTGGATTTTTCCAGGATGTTTGATTTAAGAATAGACATGTTTCCGTTTACATACTATATAGACTGTCAGAGGATGTCGTGTTTAGCAGTTTGTAAATAAGAAAATGACACACAAAGAGGTTTTTGAAGATTATTTGCTCAATCGGAGCCGCGCCGTCACACTTTCAGTTTCAAAGTGAAGTGGAAGTATTTTTGGAATCAAGTGATTCCAAATAAGATTTAAGCATCCTTTTAAAAACTCCTGTATCGTGTATTAGACATTCATAAGGTCAGCAGGGGTATTTCCGTGCACAACATGCAGCACTTTCTGGCAGATCGTTTTTTATCATATGATAAAACATTGTTTAAATATGCAGTAATGGATTTTTAGGTCTAAAAGCAAGATATGCAAAGCAAAAAAAAAAAAAAAGGGCAAATGAAATATCAGCGTGTGTCGCTGAATCATATCTAACGCTCAGTGGAATGCCAGAAAAACATGAGAAAAAAGGGAAAATATCCTCTAAGGTTGGAGTTTTGAATTATTTGGGTGTGATATGGGATAGACGTCTCTCTTTGCAGAATTCTGTCTGAATTCTGCAGAGCTGACTGACACACAGATGAAGCTTTGTAAAAAACACGACTGGTTCTTTGGCTTTTAAATCTCTCAGGGATCAACAGCCCAAACACAGAAACCGATAAGTGCAGCGATGCAACCTTTAAAGCTCACGTTGACGAGGGATGCTGGTTTTCGTGCATGAGGAAAAAAACAAGGAAAACAAGGTGGTGGTGGGTTGTAGGGGGGGGGGGGGTAAGAGAGAGACTGTGAGTTGGTCTGAGAGAGAATGCAACGTGAAGGTCACCAACTTCAACCCCCCCAACTGACAATATAATGGCCAAGAAAGTAAGTAAATTGTGTTTTTCCCACCTTCTCCTGCTACCGGTGTGCCATTAAACAAGGTACTTAACCCCCAGCTGCTCTAATTGAACTCCTCGGTGGTCAGTGGTACAAAGTGCAGTCATTCCTGGCAGCTTCCAGCTGTGAACATGAGAGTGTGCAGCCTGTAAATAACCAGCTGGAAACACCGGTCCTGAGCAGAACCAGGCTGCTCGGGTCCAGGAGAATGGTGAAAAAAACTCTGCTGCTCTTTAGGAATTCCTGTAAGGTTATGTAAGGTTGTTGGATTTTTATTTTCGACAGTTAAGCCGCCTCACTCTGTGTTCAGA
The DNA here is from genome assembly GCF_040054535.1 of Antennarius striatus. Classification (NCBI taxonomy): domain Eukaryota; kingdom Metazoa; phylum Chordata; class Actinopteri; order Lophiiformes; family Antennariidae; genus Antennarius; species Antennarius striatus. The sequence continues at coordinate 2,704,967 of NC_090783.1, forward strand.
TCTCCTTCCTTGAGTTCCTTGGATGTTCTCTCTGTGGGTTCCTTCCTGAGACGCAATTTCAGACTCACGCACTAATATTCAATTAGTTCAGAAAAGCCCAAAGATAGAGACAGTTTTAGATGGAAGTGAAGTGGCCCCATTGACCTGATGTAATTTGAACGTCTCATTGTGCATTAGCGGCCAAAGTTAAAAGTGTAATAAAACTGAAAACACGATGCACCCGGAGATTTATCAGGATTTGGAATGGGTTCGGTGAACCTCTCTGTGCAGGACGTCCATGGTTATAAATATCCCTGAGAATCATAGCTTCCCATCGCCATATTCAAATCCTTTGCTCCATCCCAAACAGTGTCCAGAATATCCAGAGATTAAACGCAGAACAGTGTGAAATAAAGAAAACCAATAAATTATCACTTTTCAGAAAGCTGTCCAGCAAATGCCCTCCATCGCTGATTAATCATTCAAATGGCAATTACTTCCTGTTGATTGGACAAAAAAAATACGTATTATAATCTTTAATGTGTGAATATTCAGAATTTGAAAAAGACAAACCTAACGTCGCAAATGTTTCATATGCATTACAAAGATCTGGCATCTTGTATGTATTCCTGACTGTCTCTGTTGCTTCCAGACCTGCTGTCAGTGAGGTATTGCTAATCTGGAGGATTGAAAGAAATCCCAGTGGGTTAGTACCAATCCGTCCTGTTTTCTGTGGGTTAACCAACAATATAGTCCTTTCCGCAGCTCGAGCAGGCTGTTAATGACGCAATCAGGTCTAAAGTGTACCAGTGAAAAATGAGCCGCTCATCCACTGTTGCCTTGGTTATCCTGGCTCTCGATCCAGGAGTCGTCTACACATCATGTTTTAGATGGAGAAAAGGGAAGAAGACGGCGCCAAGAAATACAAAAAAAACCAACAAAACTTTAGCAGGCAGGCAAATGCTCTATAATAATGGATATATGTGGAGGTGGGCTTTGTAAGTGTGAAATGCTCGCTGTTAAAGCAGTGTTAAGCTGCCAAAAGGCAATTTAACTGTCACGATTGTGTCACATTTCAACTAAAGACTCTCTGCAATTGTCATTTTTGTTAGTCGTCGGCCACAGAGCCATCTCACGCTAGCATATAAACAGAAGGAGACATTTGGTGGATCCCTGTTGTAAATAAGATTATCACGACAGTTTTTATTTGTCGAGATTTCCTTAAGTTTACACGCAGTGTGACGTCTGACGTCTGACAGGTTTTCAAACTTCTTTCCGTTAAATTTCTTTCATGGAATAGTGTCTCCACACCGTCGATGGATGCATTGCATCTGCATGTATTTGTAATTAATCTGCAATGTATAAGAAGAATCTTCAAGCCCCCCCAGGCAGATGCTTTTGCAGACTCTTCCCGACACAAAACCCTCCACATTTCCACTTTATATGCTTTTTTCCCCACACCATCATTTATCTCCTGGCCTAAGTTAAGTCCCGCTCAGCTGTTTCCCGCTGCAAACCCAACCACAGTTCACATTCATTTGACTCCAGACCCCCATATTAACGGCTTTCACCATATTTATCACCAACAGCCCCGGGGCGGACGTGGGGGACAAGTATCTTTCGAACTGCGAATGCGCAATTGTAGAACCGCTCACGCATCCACATATAGTAATTTTGTTAGGAATATGTTAATAAACTGATTCATGAATAAAAGAAAGAATACATTTACAACTAGATTCCTGCAGGCCTTCTTTTTTTTCTGTGGATGATTTCAGGTCTGGGGGGGGGGTTGAAGCCCGAGGACCTTCGTTGAGAGTTTTGCATCCCATTGTGCGCTTTTGCTTCTTCTCCATCTACCTCCGGCAGTATTGGCACCGCCGCAATGAGTTCCACCACAAGTGGATCAATCCGAACAAATGAAAGCGTCATCCATTTTTTTGTCTTGTGAAGCCCGGGCGAAAAGAAAAGAGATAATGTCGGAACGGATCTCTCTTTCACTCTCCTTCCACAATGCGTGTCAGCGCGGAAGACGGGGAGAAAAAAATGTACGGGAAAGGCTGACGGATGTGTGAGAATGGAGACGCATTTACGGGAACACGGGTTGAACCAGGAGAAGGGCCATGTCTAAGCCCTGGAGAGGAGCGAGATTAGTTTGGAATGTTGTACTTCCATTACAGAGGGACCGCTGTGGGAAATAAGAACCGCTGTTGGCTTTGACTTACGCCTCCCACCTCCCCTGTATGATTCTCTGCCAACCTTGTTCATCTGTTCTTTTTTAATTCCCATTTCTTGGTGTGTGGGGATGGAACATGGGGGTTGGTTGGTTGGTTGTGTGTGTGTGGGGGGGGGGGTCACAGTGCATAGCATAAGAACACGAACATGCTGAAATGGAAGGTAGTGAATTAAACATGCATGTTCTTTCTGCTTTGCTGTACTACTGTGGTGGGATGCTCCCCTTCTGGGGTGTCTGCGTATTTGCATGCGTGCATCTGCGTGTATGTGTGTGTTAAACGCGCGTGTGTGTGCGACTCTGTGTGTGTGTGTGTGTGTGTAGCCTGGGATGTCCCATATCAGTAGGGGCCATTTGCCCAGTTTCTGTTCTGAGTTGTTTTAATATTTAACACCTGCTCCCCACACCTGCTGTCACTTGCAGAAGATCTAGTGCTGCGTCATCCACTCTCTAAGTCCTCCCCTGCACTCTAGCTATTACTTCCTTCTTGTCTCTGACTCCTTCACCCCCACCATCCATCTTTTTTTGTCTTTTCACTATCAGCACACACCCAAACCCGCATGGCGTCTTTCCCTCCAACGTCCTCTGTCGTGTTTAAAATCATGCAAAAGATTCATTCCAGATTACCCATGAGTGTGAGCGGTTGTGTCAACCCTGTGATGGACAGGTGATCCCATGTCGGCCGCGATAGGGTCCAGTCCCACCCCCCCGCATCCGCTAACAAACGGATGAGCGGTGAAACAGAACGCTTCTCATCCACGCCGCGCTGGAAGGCGTCGGGAAGTCTCGGTAGCCTTGGATTCCTGTGATGCAAGATCGAATGATGGGTTTGTTTTTCTGTGGAAGAGGTCAAGACAGACAAAAGAAGGTTAGCTGGATGATATGGTTACCATGGCGACTAAATCAGACTATGCCATTTAGTTCTGTTCTGTTCTTGTCTCCGGCTTCATGTACACCACAGGTATGGATACCCGGCGTCTCGATGACGGATCGAGTCGTCATCAATCACAAGCGACTCCACACTTGTTTTGTAACGCTGTTCATGTGTCACAGCGATGTTCATCCACACTAGTATTCACATGTTGTTTTCTGAAAGGTCACCATCCACACTAAAACCTGAATGAATAACCTTAACGGGGAAATGTTTCAATGCCTTTTTATTTCGACAAAGGGCAACGCTCAGCTCGCGGTAAAGGCAGCTGCACATGTCAGGTTTTTTTTTACATTTACATCTTTTTATAGCTGTTGTCTCGAAAATGAAAATGCAGACAATCCAATTTTTCTTTTAAAAAATACATTTACGGTTCAAAAAAAGGACATCTCACAGTAATATTGGAAGGGAATAAAATTTATGGAAGCATATTTACATGGATCTGCTCCAAATGAAAAATTTTTTGTTTTGTTTTGCTTTTTTGGGGATGAAATAAAGGAGAACGCACAGATACCACCCCCAAATCTGTCCAAAACGCACGAGTACAGACAGCAGCCGTTTGCCTTCTCCATTGAAGAGGGAGGTTGGGTAGGGGGGCACACTTCCTTTAAAAGAAAAATAAATTAACCGCCACAAAACCCACGACCAGGGACATAATTTTCAAAACACAGTTTTCTCCCCGTCCACATTAAAACGCACCGCTGGACATTTTTTGATTTAGCCTTTGGAAAGGAAGAATTAATAACCTCAGGTTATTAAAATAAAAACATGCAGGCGTACTATTGTCTGGGGGCCAATGTGAGAACAGGATGTGTAAATATAACGGCTAAGTATGGAATTTGTCTCCTACTGATTGATTTAAACGCTTGTGTCGAGGGACTTAGAATAAAAATGATATAGACTTAAATAAACTGACCTGCTATAGATTGCATTGCAGAGCATTTGACCTTCTGCTTTGTACATGAATATCACATGTAAATGAAAGGGAGAGATCTGATGGAAGGAAAACCTCTGTTAGTTCACAGCTAACTGCTATAGAACATCAGAGAGTATCAATAATGAAATATCAATGCAAAAAAAGGAACCTAGAAAAAACTTAATTGTGATGCAGTTCTGGTAGATATACATGAAAATACACAAGTAAAATTTAAAGAGTTTGAATCTAGCAGCGTTTCATTTATAGGCTATGCAGAAATTCCCAACTCAATGGTCAGGACCTTCATAAAAGCACAAATTCAGGCAAATGATGCAAATATCACTTTGAAAAATAACAAAGTAATTTTCTGTTATTGTTTTTTTTTTGCTGTTTGTGGTGGCTGTAACCACATTGTGATTCCTGGAATAATTACAATGCAAGAAAAAATACTCTACAGTAAACATATGTCTTTGCACATCCTGTCCAGGCCAGGAAGGATAATAGCACATAATTAAAAAAAGAGACTTTGCCTTATATCCAGATGCTGCTGGATGGATCCCTATTTCGAAGGAAGAGAGAACAGTAATGCTTTGCCAAAACTAATAAAAAAATAAAAATAAAATTTTATATATATATATATATATATATATATATATATATATATATATATATATATATATATATATATGTATATATATATATATATATAGAGGAAGCTGCTCCAGGCTGATTCCACTCCACACACACACACCCTGCAGCACATTATTGCTTTAAGAGGAAGGAAATTTGCATCTAATAATGCAAATATACACTCTGCAGATCAGTGCCATCCATTAAAGTTGTTGCCACAGTGTTACGCTTTATGGCACCAGTGAAATCACAGCTTACCCACACAAAGGACCCGTCCATCAGTCCATATGTGAGGCAGAATTCCTGGTGTAGGAGATAAAGTCCGGGTAGTTTGGAAGAATGGCTGCGTTAACCTTTCAGTGTAAGATTGTAATCACATTCACATATGGAGAACACGCATTTCTGATTATCTTGCAATTTGCGAAGCATGCTTTACGACCGTATGCATTAACCCAACAATACAGGTCGGCCAACTCAGCTGTTCTAGCCAAACGCAGGCAGCTTTGGTTCATAATGCAGCATAACGTAAGGCATTCCGAGCTAATGTAGCTTATTAGCCATGCAAACGCTGTCTATGTACTTGTTTTTGACTCACAATCCACATATAAAGCCCATGGTATAACTGTCAGTATTATGAGTCGGCTCCTCTTGACATCAGCTGGGCAACTGGAGCAAAACTCCTGTCAGTCAAGGGCTATATCCGACAGCTTTATGGTCCGGCTAGCGGTGCAGATGCCCAGACACAACAGCCTCGACTCCTGCTCTATTCTTGCAGTGATGCCGGCTCACGGAAGTCAATTTTGACACTGACAACCAGTGGCGTTCAGGGGGCAGGAATAGGTTGGCCTTTTCCCTTGTGGGTGCAAATTGCCCTTTTCAGTAGGAAATCCAAACTTTTGGAGGCTCTGCCCTAGCCCTTTCTCAGGGCATGACCTTCCGCTGGCTCACTTCAGATAAAGTTAGGCTTTTATTAGTTTATATTTCACCAATGCCCCGAAAACTGCCTCTGTAAAACAGCTGACAATGTGTTATAAAATGCGAAATAATCCACTGAGTCATCCGTGCGCCTGAAGTAGGGAAGTCTTTTTGACTGTTGGAAATGCCGACGTCAACCCAGAGGTCCTTAGTTCATTAAAATCAAACAAATACCTCAAAAATGAAGCCAAAATACATAAAATCAGATCAATTCTACTGCGAGTTCATGTAAACTATTTCTGAACACAATGTGCATGAGAGACATATACCCGTCCTGACAGCGTCGTCGGGGAAGCAGAAGTGTCTGATCCTGTAAGAGATGTCCAAACTCGATATATGACAGTGGAGATAATTAGATTCGCCCCGATTAACTTACAGATTGATCCAAGTCGCCTCCATGTATCAAACATCAAATCAAATAAAAGTTCACCGGAGTAAACTTTTCTCATGGAGAGACTTGATACCCGACTGTGACTGTGACCTATTGCTTCGGCTTCTGGGCCGTATGTGGCGTATCGATCGCAAGCCAGAGAAAGGGATTTCAAATATCTTCCTCTCGGTGTAACAACACTTGTTTATGTGTCTCCATGTTGTGTTTATCTGTCTCCGTTGGCAGAGAGCATCACTTATTGTTGTTTGCTTGTTGGAAGCGGCTGCTGGAGATGTCAGTCTCTCCTCGGCAGAGCCGCTGCAGCTGTTTTGCATCCGCCGCGGCCGTGTTGGCGTGTCGCGCTGTCTGTCTTTACCGTACGACGCAACAGCAGGATGTCACCGTCAGCCAACAGGTCCCCTCGGTCTCACGAATGACGAGACAATCCCCTCAGCTGGACCTGCTGTCTTTGCACCTGTGTTTGTGATTTTAATTTTAAAACAAAAGTGTGTTTGCACGAATATTCACAGATCAAGCCAAGGTAATTCTGTCAGATCTGCTGGCAGCGATTGCACACAAACCAGGCGTCTGTGTTATGTCTTCATTTTCCTTTCACCACGCAGTCTCCAGCTTTTCCCCGCTGCAGCGCTCTTTCATATCCTTTTACCTTTTAGTCATCCTCCATGTCTTTTACTTGCCCCCTTTCTACCCGTCACCTCTTGCCAATCTCATCCCCTTTCCTTTTCTCTCGTCATTCCTCCCCCCCTTTTGCACGCCTCCCCCTCTCACGCCCCAGTTAGGGAGTACAATGAGATGGCGATGGCAGGGCCTGTGTGTGTGTGTGTGTGTGTGTGTGTGTGTGTGTGTGTGTGTGTGTGTGTGTGTGTGTGTGTGTGTGTGTGTGATGTCACACCACAGCAGCTCCATAGTAGTGTCTCTTTTTTTTTTAATCCCTGTCCTCACAAACCACACGGCTATTTTAAGATTCTATAAACCTTTTCAGAGAAGCTTCGAGGGGAAAGCTCGTCCGTGAGTGTGTGAGTGTGTGTGTTGGGGAAGAAAAAAAGTGCGTGTTGGTTTATTTGCGTGTGTTTTTGCAGAATAGCTAAAAACTGTAACTGCAATTATATGGTTAATGCCCAAAGTAAATGAGTCACATACAGTGAATTGACAGCCTGTGTTATTAGAGGAAACGTCTATAGCTGGAATCTGTCTACCTGCAGGAGTTTGAATTTAAATCTTTTCCGTTCGACTGATTTTTCACAAACGATTCCCAATCAGGTTGGATGTTTGGAGGCACAGCTGATGCCATGTCAATAAAAACACAAAAAGTGTTTTTAAAGTGGCTCGAAGTATATTGAAAATGCTCATTATTGCCCATCCCATCATCATATCGTCTCTTTTGGTTCATTTGATCTCTTTTCTTTCATCTTATATATAAATGTGTTACTCAGTCTTAGAAGCTTTTTTTTAAGCTTTACTGGTTTCACCGTTTATAAACTGATTTTTTTTTTTTTTTTTTAAATAGCCAAACCAAAAACCGGCCCAGCGCCTCCCTCTGGAATCCGAAGGAGGAAATGAAAACTTTACTTATTTAATGAGCTAATAAAAAAAAAAAACTTGCTGACTTCACCTCCAAGACCCATAAAACCCCAAAGGCTCCAAGTGGACCTCGGTCTGCTGCCTGTCCGTCACACCTCTTGGTCAGCATCGGTGATGGCTGGATGATTGATTCCTGATTAGTGTTAATCAAGTCCAAGTTTGTGGGCAGCTGAATAAGCTGTAAGCTTGTAGGAGTTGTAGAAACCTCCATCAGGAACGGGCTAACGTAAGTGTTCATGCTTGTGACTAAACAAGGTCAGTCCTGGGTTATCAGTCCACTTTATACAAGAGGTTAATAAATTACAGTTTTCAGATATCCTCAAACACACCTAATTGGTTTGTTACGCAGGTGTAGCGGTTGCTAAGTAACAGGTGACGCTGTTATTATAAGTTGTGGAAGGGAAGTTCTTGAATTGATCATTTGTTCACAAATGAGAAGGGAGAGTTCAGGAAGAGTGTTTGGGGACTGATTTCTTTTTATTAGTTGTTTCATCATAAAGCATTTTGATGTATGTTGTATCTTTTCTTTCTTCTTCTTTTGGTTAAAAGTGTAGTTGATGTGTTTAGTGGGATTGAACAAACATTTAAACACGTCCAATTAGAGAAATGGAATAAAGTCATTTATAATAATCACTGCAAGAGTTTCCTTCAGAAGTATTGTCCAAAAACTGCTTCAGATTTTCCACAAACCATCACAGATGTATCAATCATAATGTTCAATGGTGCCTTTTACTGGGTAGTAATTTTATTTTCATTTTTTTATTGTTTTGTTTCCATGGTGACAAACTGGGCTTCAGCTCAATCTGGCGCTTGTGTTTTCTTTATTTCTTTTTCTCAAATTGTGTCCAGTATTTTTTTTAATAACATCACTTTCCACACACAACAACCAAACACTGAAGTCCAGCTATTTTCCTTTCAGAATTTACATTGTCTCACGTTTCCATGGCTACCAGGATGATTCTGAGTGGGATTTGTTTCTTGGGCACGATTAAAGAACTTTATGTACATATCTCAAATATACTGAAGGATGCCTTTGTATGGGGAGGGGGTGACCAGCCTTTCGTCTGATGTGTATTTAGCCAGATTACCAGGGACAAATTAAATAATTTCTTTCTTCAGTGGATGCAGCCATGGCGGGGGATCCTGAGTATTTCATGCTTGTTTTCTCCATCCTCGGCTCAGATGCGAGTGGGCATGCGAGCTCAAAAGATGCTCTGTGCTTTGACAAGTAACAGCGTTTCACATTGGTGATTTCAATAATCGCCATGAGACGTGCTACTTTGGAACCGCCTGTGGGAAGAATAAATAAACGAAACGTCAGATTTTGTCAATACCGAATTAAATGCTCTATCATGTTTACCGTCTTTGATCACGCCATGCGAAAAAACTTTTCTGTCTTTATTTCTCCTGCTGATTATGTTGCCTGCTTCGCTGCTGGTGTGTGCGTATCCATCTCACTCGCTGCCTCGATGCGCGGATTTAAATGGCTGAGTAGCCTCATAGATCATCATAGTAAGATGATTTACAAAGCGTGCAATTGGTCTGTTAGTTTCCGGGGCCGCTGGTGCAATAAAGACTAGAAAAAGCTGCATCAAAATGAATTATTCCTCAATAATGTATTGTTTATTGGACTAGCCATGCCTTGTCTGGCTAATAGTGACCTTGGGAGGAGTTTTTTTTAACAAGGGGGATGCATTTTGCTAGCCAGGGGGATGGCGTCCCCCCTCAGCCCTACTGGATTTTGATGTGTGGACTGGACAGCCTCCCCTGATGAATGCGAAGTGCCCTCCCTCTCCATTCTGGTACCATTCTGGCCCTACAATCGTCCCCTGCATTTTTATATTCCAACAAAAAAAAAGAAGAAAAAATCAGGCTGCCCCACGCCGCTTTGAACTCTCGTTCTTAATGGAGACCGCCTCCTACATAAAATCTACAAGCTGCCTCTTGACATTACCCCCACAGGCCTCCTGAAGGCGATTTCTTGATATTGTCAGCCCGAGCGGTGGTTCCCCAGTAAATAGCTCCATGGCCTCTGGGACCGGAGCAGCCAGTTTAATACATGTGATATGCTTATGCCTCGAAAACATTTTCAGCTGCTCCAGACTTTTTCTTTTTGTGAATGATGTGTTCGCATGGCAACAACACCCTGCATACGTGCATCTGTCTCCTTCCAGGAGATGGCTAATGTGAGACAAACAGTTCCCACCTTAACGTGATATTTTTCTCCGAAAATGTCACATCCATTTACGGAATGTTTCCTCTGAGTTATCTAGACTTACGCATGGGGTCCCCTCGGGGGTTAATCCCAAGTAAAATGTCTCCAGCCTCAATTGAGACATTTTACTGAGACTTAATTTTCCTTTCTCTATTATGTAGACAGCCCCCAGTGGCGTGTAATAAAAGCGATCGATCTGCTCCGTTGAAGAAACGTCCGTCACAAGATGTGAAGTCCTGCTCACTGACTCCCAACAAGTCGGTGGACGAAGGAGAAAAGCTTCCTTGTCAAACCCAGCTTGTATGTCTTCTTACTGAAGGTCATCCATCCCAGCAGAGTGAAAAGAAGGAAAACACATCATAGGAAGAACGGTGACTCACTGCGGGGGAGATAATACAAGAGAAATATGACCTGTTACACTAGTTCCGGTCAGTACTTGCTCACCAGCGTTCTGCATTGGCTGGTATTTACGATTTATCGATCCCCTTGATGAAACGTCTGCAGCATTTGACCCGCGAAGCCTTGGGAGAGGCGTCTGCAGCCCATATCCAGTCTTCTCCCCTCCAGATTAATGTAACGCTATGCACATATGGATTAATCGGTCTTAGTCCTCCACCCTGCTGGAAACAGAGCGTTGCTGCCAGGCTTACAAAATACAACCTCAAAGCTACATCTCATCTCCCTGTTGGCTTCCCCTCGCAACGCCGCAGCACAGATGTTTGTTAGGTCTCCCTTTGCAAGACTAACATTCTGTTGTTTGTCCTTGAGCTTATGAATGGGTTTCCCCCTCCTTTTGAGTTCAGCCTCTTTGCATCTGTCACACGGTCCTAACCGCTGCATGGATGTTATTTTGCCGTATTTTTACCAACCCATTCATTGCAGATATCTGAGGTTGTGTACGCTTGTGTTCAGGGGTTTTGTTAGCACTTCTGAGCATCAGCAGTGAAGCTCAATTAGCGATTACATACCAAGAAAAATAAAACGTGCATTCATCTTGAATCCAATTCTAAACTAGAACCAAGGCAGTCAGAGACCGCAACACACCGCGACTTACCCTGATCTACTGTCAGGGTAGGTCAGGGTACCCTAAAGGTATTACCTGACCAGTGCATATGGAGAAAGCCAGTGTGAGTAGACCATAGATCAAAGCTAGTGCATAGCTTTTGATCCGTTCGTTTGGTGGACAAACGAACGGACAAACACTGACAATTACAATACATCACCGCTTTGAAGCAGGATGTAATCATGTGGATTATATTTTATTGGTAGGTCTCAGTTGTTGACTCTAACTTTACTGGTGAGAGCAAGTGATTATTTGAGTGTTTTCTTTTTGTCGTATATGCCAGGAAGGGTTTATTCATTTAACATTTCAACTTGTCATTGAATAAACATTTGGATTGTTATCTGAATGCATCAGAACTGCTGCTTGTGAAGATGTGATTTATAGTAAATGCATAAAAAACAGCTTGACAAATAGTTTAATTGGTCACACACACATAAATGCTAAGTTAAAGTTCCACCAGGTTTTAGTCTTTGGTTTAGCCATTCTAACAGTTGTTAAGCTCTTGCTGGTGAGGGACTTAGACTTAGACTTAGACTTAGACTTCCTTTTATTGTCATTGTACAGACTCAGAACAGTGAATCTGGTGATGAAATGTCGTTGCCTGGCAACCGGAGTACACAGCATTGTTCGCATCACTATTTCTATAGTGTTAGGAATCATATAAACAGTGTGAATATGATGTTAAAGTTAAAGACATTAAAGACTGACATTAAAGTCAGATTTACTAAGTTATGAGCCAAACAGAATATTGTATTTGCCATTAAATTAGCAGTCTGACTTTAAAAACTGGTTAAAAAAGTCATTAAGAGTATAGTACTTGGTTTGAAAAGAGTAGATTATTTCTGAAGCAGATCTTTAAAACACAACATTGGTTTTCTTCTATTAATTAAATCTTGTTTGGTAGTCCAATTTATTTTGAAATTGCAGAGCTGCTTCTCTACATAGAACAGCGGCAGCAATGTGAACCTGCATGCTCTGTCGAGAGAGTACTGTCTGCCTCCCTAGTGCTTTTTATCTGTGGCTTTATAAGATTAACAAAATTAAATATGTAACATGCAAATATGTTGCTTTTGCAATTGCCATCATTTCAACTTTACGTTCCCACAGACAATCAGATGTTCTTTTTACAGATATTTGTAAAGTTGGTTTACCAAAATGTAACTCAGTGCTTACTGAGTTTGCTTTTACTGTACATTGATGGACCCAAGGGTCACCTGCGAGACAGCACCTGGGCAGATGCATAACTTCCGATGGCTACGCACGGAGATCGAGACCCATGATGCTGAACTTCAACAAGGAGAAAATTATGTGATTGTCCAGACAGAAAGGAGAGATTACTTTTAAAAACAACGGTATCTACATATTTGCAGACTGCAGCCCGACCCTACAATCCCTTAAGGACGCCTTCTAGGATGTTAAAAAAGGACGTCTACTCCCTGCACCACCCAGCTAAACTTCGGTTTGAACTTAAACGACATCAAGTGGTTCATCACTCCAGCCGCGGTGGTAGAGTGTGATGATGCAGGTGGGACGAGATGTGATCTGACGATCATAATAGTTGACATTTTGAGCACCTGTTCCACTTACCATCAATGTTTGCCTCCCTATTTCTTTCCCACAGACTTTGCTACAGTCTGTTTCCACTGTCTTAGCCAGAATACATGCATTGCCACTGGTCCAATTCCTCCTCAGCCTCTTCACAGGGGGATTTCCGTGACACTCAGGCTCAAGGCAAGCTCGAGTGTTTAGTTATTGGCTGAAAAAAAAAGTTTGTTTTTTTCCAGCCAATGACTGCCTCTAGATGTCAGAACAAACTGTGCTGATTGGTGCAAGAAGAACAAGAACCAATGCAGTCAGACTGCAGCATCCCACGACACCCCTGAATTCAAGATTGTACCATGACCTACTTGCAGAGGTCAAAGATCAAAGTTAGTGCTCTGACCTATGGCAAAGGGGATGAAAATGAGATGACCTTGTCCTTGAAAAAGCTAGGTCAAGGTAAAATTTTAACTTTTATACTCAGGAGCTGGATGGGATAGGACGAGGGGGAGGGCCAGTGTGGGTGGGACCGTGGATCAAAGCTACTGCTTTGATCTATGAAGATAAGTCAGAGCACTAGCTTTGATCTTTGACCTATACAAGTAGGTCAGGGTAAAATTTTGAATTCGAGGGTGTTGCAGTCTGTGACTGTATTGGTTCTTGTTTACTTTTAGTTTAGTTTTTTTTATTTTTGGGGTTTGGGTTAAAAAGGCAAACCAGAGCACCTGGAGAAAACCTTGTCTTGACATTCATGTGTTAGGGTGGACTATGGCCACTTTTTGTGTTTTGCTGCTTTGGCACCACTTCAACTTCAACTTTTATTCTTTTTTCATTCCCCAGAGTATTTCAAGTTTCAGTCCATCCATCCATCCATCCATCCATCCATCCATCCGTCCATTCATCCATCCACAAACATGAACCCACACCTATGGACAATTTAAATTAATCATTGATTTACCGGAGCTGCATGTTGTGGGAGGTGGGAGTAAGTTGGAGAGAAATCACAGACATGGGGAGAACATACAAACCCTGCACAGAAAGTTGTGAGACAATAGTGCTACTCACTGCGCCACCACAATTAATTTTTGATATTTATGGTGCCAGATCAGAACAAACGGTTTGGTTCATTCATGTCAAATAATAAATTCTTTAGCAACTCTTCCTTTTCGCGATCCTGTTTTTCTTCCCTTTGTTGTCGAAGATTTTCTGAAATGAATTTACTCAGAAGTGCTTTATTGATGTCACATACGTGGGGATTTAGCCGTAGTTTTTTGAATGTCTGGGCATCAAATCTCTGAACATCTTCACTTGTAAATATGCCCTTTGTGCATGGTTGTTTTTCTATTGGTTTTATATGCTCAATGATCCACGTCCTCTGCATTCCTTGTCTGGTTTTTTCGGTGAGATTTTCATAGTTTGGCATAAGATGCACTACTTCTTCTATTGGTGCATTCTGTAGATCATCCTGAACGCTGCTCATTGCTTTACTTCTTCTACTATGACATCTCTCAAATTTATATAACTCAATTCTTTGATGTTTTCTTTTAATCTCTTGATTTAAATGTGTTTGATCTTAAAATAGCTTTGAAGTGACAGGGTTAGGGTGATATGTAGTTTTATTGCGAATTTTAAATTTCACAAACATTTTTCATTTATATCAAAATGGCACTTTTACCTACATTAGTATGCATACCTCTAGCAAAGACCGTAGATCAAAGCACTTTGATAACAGATGTATGATGTAATAGAGAACTGCAGATCAAAGCACTTCTGTAACAGAGATGTATGATGTAACAGTGAACCGTAGATCAAAGAACAATGAGCGTAAACAAAGGAGAGTAAACTATGAGCAATTGTACGGTACCTAAGTCAAAGGACAGTAAATCAAAACACAAGATGAGATTAGTCTTAAACGTGTAGCCGATGCCATATGAAAACTCAGAATAGAGTATTAGAACATTAAATACCTTAAGTTGCGACTCATTTAAACTCACTAGCAGGCCACAGATACTTCAAATTGATGTGATGAAGTGATGATTGAAGTGATGAGTCAAATAATAGTCAAGGACATTCCCCCAAGACTACAAATTTTAATGCAGGAGAAAAAAAAATTAACAATACAAACTTTATTGGACCTATCAGGTCTCAATTACCTGCATGAGCACCGCAGGACGGCCAGTGCAACTGCATTAGGGGAGCCAAATGAGGCCAGAGTACTCACCAGGCTTCGTGCTCAACACACACTCTGCCCAACACAAAACACACGGGAAAAAATGAAAAGTGTGAAGGCTGTGCAAAAATTACCACTACACACATAAGCTAAGGGGAGTGTGGAGCTGAGGTGAGGAACCCTGACCACCAATAGCTCCACCGCCTGGACAGCCCCACCATCACTGGTCCTGAAGCACTGATGCAGAAGAAAAGACAGTTAAAAACATGTTAAAAGTCTGCAAGACTGCTGCCAAAGTCCGACATATTCTCTTGGTGGAAAGGCGAATCCAAGCCAAGAAGGGGCTAAGATAAGATATATTTAGTTTATCCCAAATTGGGAAATTTGGATGTTGCACTAGCATTCAGGCATACAGAACAGAAACAGGAAAATTATACATTGAAGGAAAAACTAAGACATAAGGGGAAAGAGAGTAATAATAAGACCATTTAATGTAGAAAAAAATAATAGGGGACTAATAAAAGGAACAGAATTACAGAAACTACAAAAGAGCAAACTACAGGAAGCCACAGAGCAAAACCTAATGTGTGAGAAAAAGAAAACATACAAGGGCACAACTTACAGCAGCACATATAGCAATCAACTCCTGAGCCAGAAAGGAAGCATAGTCACAGCTTATACCAATTCCTGGCTGATTGGTGGGAAGAGCTGACTGCTGCTAAACTCTGGTGACTCAGGAGGTACATTCTCTACCAGTCTATTCTACCCCAGGGTTCTTAAACTGGTAGCCCGACAATTATAAACCAATTGCTGAACCGGAACATCTAAATGAATCATAATGACAGAATGTTGTCTTATCACAATCTTTTTAGACAAGAGTCGAATGAGAAGAGGAGTTGAAAAGCTAGTGTCGAGGATTTGGAAACCTGCAGCACCATTCACCCTACTTCCTACTCTAGCCCCCTTGGGGCAGGGGCTGGAGGGGAGCTGGTGCCTGCCGGGACCTCCGGGGAGACTGCTGCAGGTACTGCAAGGTGTAGCATTGGGTCCACTCAGGTGAAGCCTGCACACTGTCAATTTTCTGGAGCAGTGGTGCATCTGACTGTCATCCACAGGCCCTGCTCTTCAGTACCTCCAGTACTGAAGACAAGGTCTGAGGTCTACAGGTCTGAGAAGAATGCCAGAGGCTGGTAAAAGTTTGAGCCAAGAGTGAACATCACTTGCCTCTGTTAACTTATGTGATAGGGCAACAGCATACACTGCGCCACCTTGCTCGGGGAGTCTCAATA
Source organism: Antennarius striatus (assembly GCF_040054535.1). Classification (NCBI taxonomy): domain Eukaryota; kingdom Metazoa; phylum Chordata; class Actinopteri; order Lophiiformes; family Antennariidae; genus Antennarius; species Antennarius striatus. The sequence goes on from NC_090783.1 coordinate 2,720,876, forward strand.
CTTTGTGGATATCAGTGGCCCAGGCATCCTGTATCCTATTTCTCCCTCCGTGGGAGTATGCTACCTAGACAGGGCATCCGCATTGCCGTCGCTGTTCCCTGGCCAGTACCACACAGTGCAGTCGAAGACCGCTAGCTCAGCCACCCAGCACTGTTCTGTGGCCCCCAGTTAAGCTGTGCTTAGGTGGCTGAGGGGGTTGTTGTCAGTCCATACCATGCACTTGTGGCCCAGCAAATACTCGTGGAGCTTGTCTGTCATGGCCCACTTCATGGAGCTATAGTTTTTCTCTGTGGGATGTAAACTCCAGTTTGCTTGGGCAATTGGTCTGATCTTTCCTTCTTGCTCCTGGTAAAGTACTGACCCCAGACCATCATGACTGGCATCTACCTCCCAAGATGAAAGGAAGGTCAAGGTTATCATAAGCTAATACAGGCGAAGACATGATGATCTCTTATTATAAGCTAATATAGGCGAAGACACCAACCTTTCCTTGAGTTGTCTAGGACTGTGCGGAAAATGGGGTATGCATCTCTCAGAAAAAAAACTATAAGATCTGTCTCAATGGCATCAGCATGCAAATAAATTTTTCCAGGGTAAGGATGGCAACAAATATGCCCTTTGCTGTTTATGAAAGAGAACACATCCACCACAGAAAACTGTAATATTTGTGATGGCATTGGCCCACAGAACATGTCATTGGGTTTAAACACAGGATCCTGATTTGTCAGGCGATAGGACAACTGATGGTTTCGACCGACATTCTGATATCTTCAGGGCCACTTTTATATGGGGAGAAGCCCATTCAGTTATAATGACGTAATGAGAGTGAAGGTGTTTTGTGATACTGTATAGGCGGCATTTCAATGTGAATAGTTGTGGGCCTGATTTTTCAGGTTATTTACAGCCTACTCATTGTACAGGTCAAAACTTACTTTCCTAACCTACTTGCTTAAGTTAACATGACAAGTGCCCTATACGGATAATTGTTTCAGCAAAATTAGTTCGTAGTGGAAACATATAGGAAACCATGATGTAGATGTCAAAAAGAACATTTATTTCACATTAACAAAACTGTCAACAAATGTCTGCTGATAACAACAACGAATCCACAAACTGAGTGAAACAAATACAGCTTAGCGATAGTCAATCTAGACGAGTGTGTGTAATGATCAAGATAAGAGATCATAAGAATGTGACTACCTTATGTTGTTTTTTGCATGTTAGAAACATTTGCAACAGGTTTCCTGTGTTTAGCTCAACTTAATTAGTATATTTGTCAGAGTGTGCGCAAATGGGTGTGTGTCTGTGTGTGTGTGTTATAATGTCTGACATTATTTGTACATATTATTCATTCATCATTGTCACATACCCGTTCCATCCGCAGGTTGCGGATTGCTGGAGCCTATCCCAGCTGACTGTGGGGACATTAGGCAGGGTACACTCCAGGTGTGATGTCATAGTCATATTTGTTTGAGCTCAAATCTTTAATAAGATGCACCAGCAAACAAACACACAAACAAGTTCAATAACACTCAGAAATGGTTAAAATATCTTTAGTTTGTGACAATCAAAAATACAAAGACATCAAATGAAGATGAAAACATACCTTGACTTTCTAAAGCAAAACTTGGGCAAGCTGTCTGCCAGAGGAGAAACCTTTTTATATGAAATAATAGGATTACCATTGCTGCCATAACAACCTATGTCCTGCGAGAGAGAGCTACGTGATGCCATGTTGTCGTTGGTTGATTTGTGCATATTATGATGAGGAAAATCATTGGGACCTGACAATTTTCCCCATTTTTACCAGCTTGTCCCTCTCTGACTCATAGTGGGATGTAATGATCAGTGCTGCAGGATGGCTGCTCATCATCAGAGAGATCATTGATAGTGATGGAAAAAAATGGGAAAAATTGTCAAGTCCCAATGATTTTCGTCATCATATTTACAAATAATGTGAATGACATTATAACACACACACACACACACACACACACACACACACACACACACACACACACACACACACACACACACTGGCAAGTAGTTATAAAACTTGTTGCAAATGTTTCTAACAAAGTATGCAAAAGTGACATGCTAGTAACATACTTCAGTTCAGGAGAAGCATATTCCAAATTGCTCTCCTGTAAAAGGTGGAGCGGCCGTCTGATGGCTCTTGCTGGTCTTCCCGACATCAATATAAAACACAGCCACACATAAAAAAACCTATCTAAATATTTGTTTTTTGGAAGACACTACTCGTTTGTTCACTCTTTTTATTCTTGCTTTCCTAAATTTTTCTGTCATCAAAACTGAGCTTTTGCATGTACTGTTTCAAATTACCATAATTATACACCACATTGTATATACTGACAAAAAGCACATATTTTCAGCACTGTCAGCTTTGGGACATTTTAGTTTGAGCAAACTTTTAAGGAGTTACGGTATTGAGAAGCCCTGTAACAATCTCACAATACCTCTGTTGTTTTGCCTTGAACAGACGGTTGCGAGTACCATACTGTATATGTGCACATAGCCACACTTGCCAGCTATCCAAATTTTTCTAATTGGTCAAATTTCAAGAGTTACAGTAATAAAACTGCAGTGATATAAGAATAGTGCAGGTGCTACCACCGTAAGAAAAGAGTTTAAGAGGAGTCTTTTACGGAGTCCATGTACTCTTGCTTGTCATGTGTTCCGTCCAATGTTCATGATAACTTGTGGAGTGCCTCAAAGGTATACTTCAGGTCCTTTGGATAGTCTATGTTGAGAGCGTACATTAGACCAATCAGGAGGGAAAGGAAATTGGGGACAGTCCTCTGATCATGAAAAACCATTTCCTCTTCCAAACCAGTGCCACATTATTGATGTCCTTCGGGAGAAGTGTTGCAGGATTCTCTTCAATGACCCCCCGTATCCCGATTTCATCCCTTTAAGCATCTGGTCTATTTCATCAGTTGGCTAGTGAGAGATCGCCACTTGTTACTCAATGAATTCTCTGCAGATTCATGTTGTTACATTGCATACGGCAAGACTCATTACAGTATCATATCAACTGTATAACTAGTTTCTAGTTTCATTTGAACAGATATGCATTTTTTTGACAATACAGTAGATACCCCACTTACATCACAGATCATGTAGAATTTTGAGACATCATCTTAGAGATAGCAGTTTGTTCACTGCTTTTGCAGTGTCTTAGTTTTTTGAGGTTTGGGTTAAAAAGGCAAACCAGAGCACCTGGAGAAAACCTTGTCTTGACATTCATGTGTTAGGGTGGACTAGGGACATTTTGTGTTTTGCTGCTTTGGCACCACTTCAATTCAATTGCAGTGGTTGCGTTGGAGGTGGGAGGAAGCTGAAGATAAATCACGCAGACATGGGGAGAACATACAAACCCTGCACAGAAAGTTGTGAGAGAACAGTGCTACTCACTGCGCCACCACAATTAAATTTTGATATTTATGGTGCCAGATCAGAACAAACGGTTTGGTTCATTCATGTCAAATAATAAATTCTTTAGCAACTCTTCCTTTTCGCGATCCTGTTTTTCTTCCCTTTGTTGTCGAAGATTTTCTGAAATGAATTTACTCAGAAGTGCTTTATTGATGTCACATACGTGGGGATTTAGCCGTAGTTTTTTGAATGTCTGGGCATCAAATCTCTGAACATCTTCACTTGTAAATATGCCCTTTGTGCATGGTTGTTTTTCTATTGGTTTTATATGCTCAATAATCCACGTCCTCTGCATTCCTTGTCTGGTTTTTTCGGTGAGATTTTCATAGTTTGGCATGCGATGCACTACTTCTTCTATTGGTGCATTCTGTAGATTGCCGTCCTGATTGTCCATCGCTTTACTTCTTCTGCTATGACATCTCTCAAATTTATAACTCCATTCTGTGCTGCTTTCTTTTGATCTCTTCGATTAAATTATTTGATCTTGAATTAGCTTTGAAGTGACAGGGTTAGGATGATATGTAGTTTTACTGCTAAATTGTAGATTTCACAAACATTTGTCAGCTATCTGTAGTGTATTAAAATGGCACTTTTCCCTGCATTGGTATGAATGCCTCTGACAAAGACCGTTAATCAAAGCGCATCATTAACAAAGCTGTATGATGTAACAAAGAAATTTGGATCAAAGGACAAGTTGAGTAAACTATGACCAATTGTACAGTACTTAAAGTCAAAGGACAGTCTATCAAAACGGAAGGCGAGATGAGTTTTACATCGTTAGATCAAAAACTGTAGTGAGACCGGTGATGTTGTTTGGCCTAGAGACAGTGTCACTGAGGAAAGGACAGGAGACAGAGCTGGAGGTAGCAGAGATGAGGATGCTGAGGTGCTCTTTGGGAGTGACCAGGTTGGATAGGATCAGGAATGAGTACATAAGAGGGACAGCACATTTTAGAGGTTTTGGAGATAAGTCAGAGAGGCCAGACTGAGATGGTTTGGACATGTCCAGAGGAGAGATAGTGAATACATTGGTAGAAGGATACTGAGTTTTGAGCTGCCAGGCAGGAGGCCTAGAGGAAGACCAAAGAGGAGGTTTAAGGATGTAGTGAAAGAGAACATGAAGGTAGTTGGTGTGAGATAAGAGGATGAGAAGACAGGGTTAGATGGAGGCAATTGATTCGCTGTGATGACCCCTGAAGGGAAAAGCCGAAAGAAAAGAAGATCAAAAGTCGGTTTGGCTTTGACCTACCGGTGCAATTTGCACAGGCAACCTCCTAGTCTTGATTAATTGCGCCACACGAGGAAAGAGAGCAGGCACCCAAGCTAAGAGAGGGTGCTGGTGAGCCAAACAGCTGTTTCCACCCAGCAGACACGTGACCTGCGAAGCGGATAAGCTCCAAGAAAATAGATGAATGCCTTAACATACAGTGTGCTGAGACCAGAAAAATACATAGATTTCATAATTTTAACTAAATGAAAAGAACTACTATTATATGGTACATGATGAACATTTGAATCTCTTCTTTCGCTAACCCAGAAGAAGTCTGTTCAGTTATAATGATGTTATAATGACAGTGAGGGGGTTTTGTGATACTGTACAGGTGGCATTTGAATGTGAATTGTGGACCTGATTATTCAAGCTATTTACAGTCTACTTGCTTAAGTTAACATGACAAATGCACTTTGCGGATAATTATTTTAACAAAATTGTTTTATAGTGGAAACATACAGGAAACATGATATAGACATCAGAAAGAACATTTATTTAACACTGACAAAACTGTCAACAACATTCTGCCAATAACAACACTAGCAAACCCACAAACAGTTGAGGGACAGTCACAATCCAGATGACTGCGTGTGTAATGATCAAGAAAGGAGATCATAAGAAACATCAACTGCTTGACAAATCTTTAACTCTTAACAGTTTCTTTTACATAGGAGTCTTTAGTGGAGTCCATGTACTCTTGCTGAGTGTGTGTCCCGTCCAATGATTATGGTTATCTTTCCGAGTGCCTCAAAGGTATACGGTACGTCAGGTTCTTTGGATGGTCTATGTTGAGGGCATACATCAGACCTATCAGGAGGGAAGGGGCATGGGGAACCTCTTCAGGTCATGAGGAGCCATCTCCTCCTCCAAGGCCAGTGCCACATCAGTGATCTCCTTCGGGAGAGGTTTTGCAGGATACTCTTTAATGATCCCCCGTGCCCTGGTTTCTATCCCTCTGAGCATCTGGTCTACTTCATCAATTGGCTAGTGAGAGCCAATTGATGAAGCAGACCTTCACTTCATAGATAGGTAGATGGACTACTTACGTCACAGATCTTGTAGAATGTAGGGAGATCATCTTTCACAAAGTAAGGCAGGCCAAGAAGGTCAACTGATCTCGTCTGCTGGTTTGAAATCTGTAAGAAAATGACAGAGCAGATAGAGTCTCTGCATAGGGGTTGCACTTTGTTCACTGCTTTTGCAGTGTCTTTTAGTATTTTGAGTTTAGGTTAAAAAGGCAAGCCAGAGCACCTGGAGAAAACCTTGTCTTTACATTGATGACTGAGGGTTAGACATACAACCTCTCGAATTTGATTTTGAATAATTAAATAATTTCAAAATCTACTTACCCTAAGTTTTCAAATTTCAATCCATCCATCCATCCATCCGTCCATCCGTCCACAACCACAAACCCAAACCTACGGACAGTTTAGATTAATCAATTTGCCTGAGCTGCATGTTGTTGAAGGTGAGAGGAAGCCAGAGAGAAATCACGCAGTCTTGGGGAGAACATGCGAGACCTGCACAGAAAGTTAGGAGACAGCAGTGTTACTCAATGCACCACTGCAATTAATTTTTTACTTGTAAGGTGCCAGATCAGAACAAACGGTTTGGCTCATTCATGTCAAATAATAAATTTCTTAGCAACTCTTCCTTTTCTCGATTCTGTTTTTCTTCCATTTGTTGCCTAAGATTTTCTAAAAGGAATCTATTCAGACGTGACTTATTGATTTCACATACTTGGGGATTTAATCGTAGTTTTTTGAATGTCTGGGCATCAAATCTCGCAACTTCTTCGCTTGTAAGTATGCCCTTTGTGCATGGTGGTCTTGGTATCGGTTTTATGTGCTCAATAATCCACGTCCTCTGCATTCCTTGTCTGGTTTTTTCTGTGAGATTTTCATAGTTTGGCATGAGTTTCACTATTTCTTCTATTGTTGCATATTGTAGATCGCCTTCCTGAACAGTGTTCATTGCGTCACTTACTCTGCTATGACATCTGTGAACTATATAACTCAATTTTTTTGATGGGTTCTTTTGATCTCTTTGATTTAAATGTCTTTGATCTTAAAATAGCTTTGAAGTGAAAGGGTTAGGGTGCTATGTAGATTTAAAGTTTAGATTTCATAAACATTTTTCATCTATATTAAAATGTCACTTTTCCCTACGTTACTATGCATACCTCTAGCAAAGACCGTAGATCAAAGCACTTTGGTAACACAGCTGTATGATGTAACAAAGAACCGTGGATCAAAGAACAAGGAGAGTAAACTCATTCATTCTTTCATCATCAATACCCGCTTTGTCCGTTGTTGTGGGTCGCGAGGTGCTGGAGTCGACTGGGAGCGTGAAGCAGGGGATACTCGACGCCAGTGCACCACGGAGCCACATGCAAACAGACAACCACGCATGTACACACTGACATGGGGAGAACATGCAAACTCTGCACAGCAGAGTGGGACTCAAACCAGGAACCGCCATGCTGTGACAGCACTAACCACTGTGCCACCGTGCCACCCGGACAGTAAACTGTACGACAAACCGTACAATACTTCAAGTCAAAGGACAGTAGATCAAAACGTATCATCCAGGATGTCCTTTGCCTCTCACCTAGAGCCAACTGAGAAAGGCTCCAGCACATACGTGACCTGCAAGGCGGAAAAGCATCTCCAAGAAAATAGAATGACTGGACATACAGGATGTTGAGACCAGACAAAAATATGGATTTCATAATAGAACCCTTATTAACTAACATGTAACTATAATAGCTCAAAGATAAACGAGACATGAATTTCCACATCCTTTTGGTAAAGTCCTGAATACTGTTACACCTGCAGGAAAAGTAAAATACCCCTCACAATAATAAAATGTACCAGAAACAAAACTATAAGCTCTGTCTGAATGGTGCAAGCCTGCAAGTAAAGCTTCCCAGAGTAAGGATGGCAAATAATATTCCTTTGCTGTCTAGGGCATTGACCCACAGAACATTTCATAGGGTTTAAACCCAATATCCAGATTTGCAGTGGCAGGCTGTGCATTTCACACCTTCAGTGACGTTCTACTTAGTCAAACATGCATAAATACGTCCCATAATGATGTAAGCGGCTTCCACCGCTGCCACCAATGTGTAGCGTTCAGGACTGATGCGTTTATAACGTCTCTCAAATAGGACAAAAACCATCTCTTTTGATGGTTCATGTTACTCGCACAGAAGAACCCGCGGCCTCACCTTTTGTAGACGCTAAACAACTATGTCACTGAACAAAACCGACTGAAATTACCATCAGTTATGACACCGCAGCTAGACAAACGAAATACAGAAATATACTGACACGCTAGATGTTGCTTCACTTCAACCGTGTGTAACACAGGCTATTTTCCAGCAGTGACAACCTTACAATGAAAAATTAAATAAAATGTTTGTACTCACCAGAACAACTGTTCAAACTGCTGTTATTTAAACTCAAAATCCATTCTCCTTTCTTTCATCAAAAAAACGTCAATGACGTGGTCGTACGGTTTATCTGTGCATTTTAATTCCAGCAACAAATCCTTTTTTATTGACATGTAGGCCAGTGCTGAAAGTGCTTCCGTCCAATCTCACAAGGGCTAGCTTCTCTTCAAACGTGCATCTTGAAAATGGCCTTTTTTGAAAATGGCATTTTCAAAACGCAGTGATTTGTCAGGGAATGGGACAACTGATGGTTTTGACTGATATTCTGACTTTTGAGTCTTTTCTTTCCGCAACTCATGCGAAAAGGTCCATTCAGTTGTAATGAATGTACCAAAAGTACCGTCCTTTCCATACACATAATAATGTCAAACACAACTAATGTATCAAAATAACACATGTAAATCATTATTCTTGCAATAATGGTACAAAAAAGCATTCATTTGCCAACTTCAAGACATTGACTTATTCTTTCTCACCTTTCAAGAATTAAGTGTGTGTTTGCAGTGAGGCGTGGGGCTTCAATACAATAGCGGTGACTTGAATAAACTGAGAAAAAGAAAATACCTCAAGTACAGACTATTCCTTTATGACAGCTTTTCAAGGGCAGTGTTAGTTTTTGACATGCCACCAAACGCACACTTCACTGATGGTGTAACCGTCTCGAAGCACAAATGCAACTTTTTTCATTATGAGACAATTAAATGATCTGGTTAGAACAAAAACCAGAAGGCAGAGCTAGATTGACCAAATGTGGCTTAATGCAGTGAAATCTGCATGGAAATAGTTTTCTGTCAGTATTTGAATTTGAACATTAGTTTGTCAGGAGCGTTTCTAAGCTTAACAATCATGTCTTGTACACACAGTATCTGTGAAATGCACACCTAGAGATTCTCCCCACACGCATTTGCAAACAGCTCTTCGATAATAGCCCCATAATGTGGAATCACAATAATGAACAGTTAACACAGGTTCGGGAAAATAGCATCTTCATTAATAATGTAAGCATCTGCTGTATAATTAAAGTGGCTCGTCACTAAAAGAGAAGGCTGCTCGCTGCAGGGTTTGTCTGCACCGCCTGGTTTGCACTCAGAATGATGCTAATCGTGAAAGGTTTCATTTTATTTCATGCTTTTTTTAATGATATCTGTCCTGTATTACGGATGAAAAACGGCATCGCCCAAAGCATTCCAGTGTAGAGGGCACTTTTTCCATGTTGGTTGCTGGATGTGGGGTTTCCATAGGATTTCAGATCAATAGAAACCATTACAAACAAATATCTAATAAACAAGAAGCCATAGTCCCCGGGTGCAGCCTGAGAATGAAAAATGGCCCTCCAATTCCCAGACTCACTAGCTGATCAGGCTGTCCTGTCCACAGGGAACGCACCACCTGCATGAGAATTAAGTAGCATAACGGTAAAATAACACAACATGTTTGTGTATTATCAATATGGTAAATGGTGGTCAGCTGGGATTAGTTTAATGATAAGCCATCTTGTCAACAATTGAAGCATTTCAAAAGATGATTGTGGCACGCCCCCGCCCCATTGACTGCTCCTGTTGGCTAGTCCCATTATGGTAGCTACGAATTGTTAATTCCTTTGTGAGCCATTTATCGCATCTAATGTCCTATTTGTCGAGTGAACGCTGACAGTACCAGCCTCACTGATGCAACTCAGACCGGACTCCGCATCGTCTCCAGAAAAGCTGAGATCATGATCTGTTTTGCCACAAACATGATTCACAGTCTAGGGCAAGATCTTTTTCCTCTATTGTGGAATTCCTTGACTTCAGTCCGACAAAGACCCCAAAGTTTTTGACATAAGCTTCTTATCTGCCATATTTTTGTGGTAACTTACATCACATTAATAACAATAGCCAAGGAAAAAGTAAAAGACTTATCGTCCTTCCACTTTTTCTAGAAACACTTTATAATAAAAAAAATTAAAAGCAAGATTCTTATCAGATGTGGGATCCTTGGACACAAACACTATCAAACAGGCATCTGTGGGCTACTTAAAGCCAATTTAAGGATCCTTTTCAGGAATTACTTTGATGAATCCCTCATGTAACAAAGTATTGGCACTGGATGGATTCAAAAATCATTCTATTATATGGTCCTATCAATATGAACTGAATGAAAATGGGAGGAAATGGACGTGTTCAGCCCATCAGAAGCCACTGGCGACAGAGAGATCTATCTAACGACTGCGTGACTCGTGTAACTCTGGAACAAAGAGCAGGTGCAGCAGCAGGTGAAAAGTTGTAGGAACCTTAAGTACTTGTGCTCAGCCGCTGGTGATGCACTCACTCAGTGTAATTGGTACCTGAAGCGAGGGGTACACTCTCCATAGTGGATGCTCTCGTAGGTACGCCACCGCCCTTCAACTTTTCAATTGTCTAATAAGCCAATTACTACAACAGGCATACAAAACAATCAATCATAGTTAGGGAAGTGTTTCACAAAGTTGCAGGACTTGAGGGACCAGTAGCTATTGCAGCTTCACTGTCTCACATCAATCATCTCTCAAGTGCAAAAGAGGGCAAAATGCTGAGGAGGAGAGGGATTCCTGAATTCCTTTTTTTTTCTGTTCAAATTGTGGTTGCAGATGAAATAATAGTTTTCATCAATTTTCCTGACACTACTCTACAGTCTACTGCGTTCTCTTATCAGCACCGGTGCCTGAAGAAGTTTTCCTTCTGTCCATTTGAATTCCATTGTTTCTGTTTTCAATTCATTTCTCTTTCCCTCGCCAATCCGGCAAATCCTGTTAATTAAAAAAAGACAGTAGTTAAAAAAAGCCTCACTTTAAGCATTTAAAGCACCAAATGCTAAAGATTTTAATAGTAGCAATTGCTGCACTTGTATTTTTGGTGTGAAAACACAATTAATGCAGTTACACAGCTTATATGCGACACACTGCGACATGGATGCAGTAAATGATCACCTGCATGAATGTGGTGCATTGTTCTACAGCCACTCACCTCCAGACGTCCAACACACATGTCCTTCACATAAGTGAGGGAAGAATAGAAGCTGAGGGAGGGAAAACCACTGAGGAAAGGTAGAGGAAGCGAGATTTGAATGACGCTTGTGTCTGGGCCGTAGCATGCTGTTGTCAGTTCCACTCCTCTTCCTCCATGTTAAGGAGTTTCTTTCTCAGAAGGGAAACACACCAGCTGGCCTCAGACAGGACGAGTAGATAGAGGAATATAGAGACACTAGAGGCAGAAGAAGGACTGATTGGTTTAGGTACTGTATTTTAACGCAGAAGTGATTATCTGCCATGACCTGAACCAATCAGCAGAGCTGTTTCTCATTGTTTCTCCTTGACATTTTATTTAGTCCCTAACTTACAGGGCAGAGATGGTCGTAATGGCATTGATTGGACAGAATATACCACCTTAGATGGAGGGAAGCATGTCGGGGAGCCCGTAGAGTAGAACGTCACCAAATAGATGTGTTCAAGCTGAGCGGGTGCAGCTAATTAGCAAACACTTGATGTGTTCATTAGATGGAAGAAAAGTCTTTCATCATCAACCCGTTTTTTTTTTCTTTTTCAATCCACAAATCTTTTCATTCCAAATAATTGAGTATCGCTAATGATTCAATGGCACACACACACACACGCGCACACACACACACACACACACACACACACACACACACACACAGATGTGAGAGTGGGACCACTGCCATCGTTTCAGACGTTGTTTATTCGATTAAACTTTCCTGTATCGTGTGGAATTGCATATTGGGTAATTGCGACAGCTAGTCTGCATTAAAGGAGAAAGTGACACCCACTCCTACGTCTGTGGTTCCAATAACCCCCCTAGTCTGTTTGAGGACAGCCTGGAGGCGCGTCAGGGAGCCGTTGCCTCGTGGCCTCACCACCTGGGATATTTGAAAGAGGCATGATGGGAATCCTCCGGAGATACCGGGAGCTTACGGTGCAGGAGATCCAACTCTTTTAGCGCACCAAACGGGAAGCTGTTTTGCCACCATTAAGTCAAATTTATTCAAGACAGAGGATTTGCTTCCTCCCCTCTGCCCTCTTGACTTTTATGGAAGGGGAAGTGAATTGCAGCTGTGGTGTGAAAGAACTCCACCTCTGGGACGTCAGCGTGTCTTCCCTGCAAATTGCAGATGGTGCTGCTCTCGTGCGCTTCTGGTAACATCAGCCCGTGACCTCTGAAGTGCACTTGAGCTGCGTCTTTTTTTATTTTTTTCTTGCTGCCATGTCCCACCCGTCCAATGTAAGGTCACGGCTCCTTCAAAACACAAGGAGTCTTGTCTTCAAAATAGAGAGGAGAGCAGCTCCAACAGGTGAGGGAATCAGGATGTGTGACCATGAATGTTTGAACGAACAACAGCAGTGGAACAGTCTCAGTTTTAAATACACAAAAATGGCACAAACAGAACTTCAGATTCTTCTGTGGTGTTTGAAAGCGCAATGCGGCAATCTCTGTCCTCCCTGCAGATCAATGAGAACAGGAATGGTATGAAAAGTGTTCACAAAGCAAACATTTTTTTAAGTGATTGTGAAATAACCAACAATGATTCTGATAATCGCGATAAGTAAACTCCAATTACAGCAATCCCCTCGCTTATTCGTGCTTCAAGATGCACGGCTTCACTACATCGCGGGTTTTGAGTAGGTAGTCACGTGATACCGTACGCGCATTCTATTGGCTGACATCATCCGGAAGTGCGATGCGTTCCGAGACTCACGGAACGTAGCGTACTTCCGTGAAACACAAAAGTGCTTTAAAAAGTCTATAAGAGTGTGGGAAAAGGTAAAACAGATATAGTTTGTCGCTGTAATGTGGAATTATTGGGGATTATTGTATTGTTTTCATTTGCTATACATTAATAAATAATAAAAATAATAAACAGAGTCACTCTCATTAGAAAATGTTAAAGTATATGGAAAGCCTTGAGCATGCACTGTAACATTATTATTCATTATTTAAGGCAGCTTCACTGAGGGCAGTGCTATAGTTGTTGTTGTTGTTGTTGTGCTTTGTTCGCATTCACACCTGGAAGCTCCTGAGTTCAGCGTCCGTCTGAGCAGTTCCACCAGAGAAGTGGAGGGTTCTGGGGTCTCGCTCCGGGCCCCCTCAGCGGTAACGAGGGACAGGCCAGCGCTGCCTTTCACTTTCGCCACTCGGATTTATCACGCCGCTCCAACCTCCCGGCCACAATCTCTCTTCTCCGACCTTTAAAAGAAAAGGCCAGGAAGGCAGAGTTCACCTCCGACTACAGATGAGAGAGAGTCAGACTCGAAATGACACGTTAGTCGGGGAAAAACTTGTGGACTTATTTGACTATTTTCTTCCAGGTACAGTTAAGCGAGTGCGCGTGTGTGTGTTATTTTTCTTTTGATTCCCCTCAGTCGATAATTCACACCAGCAAACCGTGAGTCATAGTTCTACTTCTCTGACCTCCATATCCAGCTCTGACTCACTTCACATAATGTGGTATTTCCAACTCTGCATCAGGGACATGCTAAAGCATCTTTTAAGTAATAACCTTCCAGTCGATCCCTTATACTTTATTAATATTCCAACATTCTTTCCATATCCACACAGGAAGCTCTGAATCCCCGTCACGCTTCCAGTTTCCTTCCTCCCACCACGGACACTCGACTATCGCTCCATCCTCCATTTGAGCTGCCGCCCTTGAACTATTTAATGTTTTGCATGCGGCGCGGTACGAACGACAGAGTTGTCATGAGATGAAGAGGCGACAGCGGAGGATAGACGGAGTAAAGGAGAGAAGACTCGCGTTGTGTTTCTGAGGTGATGCCCACTTTGGCAAGTCAAACTCCCTTCACTGTTCCGTTCTGCACTGCTCAACTGTGCGTGGGTTGTTGCTGTATAAATAACACTCTGAGAGCAAATCAGAGAGAAAGGGAGGGAGAAGAGAGGGTGGGGGGGGGGCAATAATAGCAGAGGAAGAGAAGGAAGCGGAGAGGGGGGGCAAAGCGGCGGATGGAGAAGTGGTTGATCAGAGTGATATTAGGTGTTGGAGAGGAAGAGAGAGTGAAGAGGGATGAACTGTTTGTGGGGGGGGGCAGGGGGGTGGCGATTGAGAGGGCTTGCAGAATAATTGAACCATATATGGTAACAGCTAAGTGTGAGGCGATTGGAGAGGATGAGAGAGGAAGAACGAGTGTGTGAGAGAAGTGGATGTGAAGATGTCCAGTGTGAGCCCTTCAGAGAGAAAGTTGTGTCATATTTGTGTGTGTGTGTGTGTGTGTGTGTGTGTGTGTGTGTGTGTGTGTGTGTGTGTGTCTTAGGCAGGGCTTGCATGACACCATCAGCATTAGTCACAGAGAAGATGATTAATACTGTAAAGATACCGCAGCAGCTCATCAGCTCGTTGTTTACCTGCATTGTGCAGGTCGTCTTGTCGCAGTCGCGTTCGATATTCACTCAGATCATCAGACGTCACGTTCATAAACGCTTCTTCTTTGTTTTATCTACTATTTATGAGATAAGTACTGATGAAGTTCAACATGATCTCTACGTCAACCACAAAACGAGACGACACTGTGTGTTAACCCTCCAAAAATGGATATTTTACTGAGCAAAAACTTTTTTAAATGAACTTGTTTGCAGGGGAGAATTTATCATAACATTGCGGATGTTTGAATTTGATTAATTGCACCCCAGCAGTGAGTGATTAAATGTGTGTGTGTGCTTGGAGAAAATGAGCAATATGGGCTGGAATGACCTTACCTCCGCTGCAGCGGTTTAATGATGGCCAGAGGTGTTGCTGGGGTAACCGATGGTGATGCATCCCGGAACATTGTTCTCCAGTGCTAATCAGCTGTTAACGCAACGAGGCTAGCTAGCAGAGGGTTTGGATAAGGCGTGATCCAACGGCGGTTAATGATGGCCGACGGTGCTAGGAGCCTGACGCATCCTCGAAGATGGCGTTACGGAGCAGCACGCTGCAGATGCTTGCATCACACGTCTGGCTAGTTTCATAAAGATGATTGTTCCGTTTGAGAATATGTCGTCGTTGTTAATATTCCTAAAATATAAATGGACTCGATGTCATCTGTTGTGACATCATAACCCAGCCCTGACTGCTGCTGCATCTCCCGCCGTTCGGAAGATGAAAAAGAAATATTGAACAACCCAATGTCTTTTGATAATAGCAATCCAGTTCAGAGTGACAACGCTATCATCTCTACAATCGATTTCCGGCGTGGCAGAAAGCAGAATGGCATTACACACACGGCTGCAGCAATTAGCATGGAAGGGCAGAGTGTTTCACACAGGTTCTGCATTTCGTTTGAAACGATTTTAGAAATCACACAAATAAAAAGTCAGATACTGTTTGAATGGAGCGACTCGGCTCTTCCGTGCTGGTAAATAAATAATCGGCGGTGCCAGAATGGGGCTAGTCGAGGCTAAAGCAGGCAGTGTCAAGCGGCGGTTGTGTGATGCAGGCCGGTGGCCCCCGTCGGTTCTGGGTCTCCGTCAGCTGCTGATAATTGCGTTAATTGAGAGACTGACCTAAATCTGAAAGTGGCTTCAGTGGATCAGCAGAACAGCTGGCCAACCTGCAGAAAGACGGAGGGAGGGGAGGGATGGAGGAAGGATGGGATGGCGGGGGCAGAAGGGAGAAATTAGAAGAGAGTGCATGCAATAGAAAAAGAATTATCGCTCTTCTTGCTCCGAACCACAGATGGTTCGAGTCGACTTTTTAAATGCGCGGCAACTCCTGATATGGTTTAGAAAATTTTTAATTCTCATCGATTTGTGGGCTCAATTAAGCATCAAACGTACCAGCGAAGGCGGATTTAATGCAGGATGATCGGGGAAGAGGGTGGAAACGTGAATCAAACAGATAAAAAAAGAGCAAAGAAAGGGGACAGGAGGAGAAGGCTGGTGGTGACATCATGCTTTTAGATTGAGGGATGGTGGGGGGGTGGGGGCCCTCAGGCCAACGCTGAATACACTCCTAACAGTCTTGTGTACTTCCCTACGACTGAATTATTCAATACACTCCTGATGGAGAGACTGACTGCGACTGTATGTGTGTGTGTGTGTTTCCGCATGTCTGGGCGCTGCGGTGCATGCACGTGCATGCATGAATGCATTTGTCTAGAGAGCGGGAGAGGAGAATATACGTTTTTTTGTCTGCATGTGTGTGTGTGTGTGTGTGTGTGTGTGTGTGTGTGTGTGTGTGTGTGTGTGTGTGTGTGTGTGAACGCAACTTTTCTTTATCTGTGTGCTTGGAAAGAGTGTAGGAGAAAGAGGTTGCTGGGAGTCGCTGAATGGGCTTGTGATGTGTAGGCGGCTGCTCGGTTCGTATTGTACACACACACACACACACACACACACACACGCACACACACACACACACATGTCTGTCACGTCTGTGCAGCTAAAGCTAAATGTGTGTTTTCTGTGTTTCAGATTAGGTGGC